>NW_017012904.1:0-205 GCF_001483705.2 Eufriesea mexicana | reverse complement strand
AATTGAATTTTCCAACCAGATTCTATTGCATTACAGTGGCTAAAGCTCGCCAATAGAATCTTTATTCCATGTTTATGCAGGAAAGTTGTCTCACCAAGATATTAATCCTTAATGTCAATAAAACTGAATTTTCCAGCAAGACTCTATAGCATTGCAAAGCCTATAGCATGCCAACAGCATCTTTCCTCTTGATTTATGGAAGAAA
>NW_017012903.1:0-205 GCF_001483705.2 Eufriesea mexicana | reverse complement strand
AGAGCGGAGGTATCCTCCGAACATCAGTGTAGAGCACAAAAGTTGAAGCTATACTGACCAAACATAGCCAAAGCCAACATTACCGTACGTAGCCTGCCTCAACATAACGTGCCGAGACCGCTATTGCTGGCCTTTCCGGACACAAGCTGAAAGTATAAAATCGCTGAAGGGAGCAGGAATCCAGGTAACAATAGAGTACAGCACT
>NW_017012902.1:0-205 GCF_001483705.2 Eufriesea mexicana | reverse complement strand
CGAAATCGAGATAAAAATAGACAAAAGATCATCCAGAAACCAATAGCTAGCTCAGTTGGATCAGAATCCATCATCAGCTAGGTTCAGTATACCTGGAGACCACCAAAGGTCTCACGAAGACTCTCAATCCTGTGAGATTCGCTTTCTAACAGCTAACTGAAGTAGTAACCTCGTCGAAAACGAGATGAAAACTGGTAAAAATTAT
>NW_017012901.1:0-205 GCF_001483705.2 Eufriesea mexicana | reverse complement strand
GCTTGCTCAACAAGATATTAGTCGAAAATGTCAATAAAATTGAACTTTTCAGTCAGATTCTATAGCAATGCAATGGCTACCGTAATCCAGTAGAATGTTACCACGTTATTTACGCAGAAAAGCCCGCTCACATCAATATTTTTCGAAAATATTAATAGAATTGAACTTTTCAGTCAGATTCTATTGCAATGCAATGGCTATAGCA
>NW_017012900.1:0-205 GCF_001483705.2 Eufriesea mexicana | reverse complement strand
TGCCAATAGAATCTTTACTCCTTATTTATGCAAGTGAGTTTGCTCACCACGATATTAGTCGAAAATGTCGATAAGACTGTATTTTCCAGCCAGATTCTATTGCATTGCAATAACTATAGTACGCCAGTAGAATCTTTCCTCCTTATATATGCAAGAAAGTTAGGTCACTACGATATCAGTCGAAAATGTCAATACAATTGACATT
>NW_017012899.1:0-205 GCF_001483705.2 Eufriesea mexicana | reverse complement strand
TTATCTCTGCCTCTGTCTCTGTCACTATCTCCATCTTTGACCTCTGTCTATCATTATCTTTGTCTCTGTTTCTTCCTCTGTCATTACCTTCATCTTTGGCCTCTGTCTCTGTCGTGTCACACTATATGTTTCTGTCTGTGTTACACTATCTGTCTCTCTCCCTATTTTTGTCTCTATCAGTGTTTCTGTCTCGGTCCCAGATTGC
>NW_017012898.1:0-205 GCF_001483705.2 Eufriesea mexicana | reverse complement strand
TTATCTCTGCCTCTGTCTCTGTCACTATCTCCATCTTTGACCTCTGTCTATCATTATCTTTGTTTCTGTTTCTTCCTCTGTCATTACCTTCATCTTTGGCCTCTGTCTCTGTCGTGTCACACTATCTGTTTCTATCTGTGTCACACTATCTGTCTCTCTCCCTATTTTTGTCTCTATCAGTGTTTCTGTCTCGGTCCCAGATTGC
>NW_017012897.1:0-205 GCF_001483705.2 Eufriesea mexicana | reverse complement strand
GCGACAACTATTGGTGGCCTCCCCAGGGCCAAGTAGAATATAGTAGAGCACAGCCTTGCGCAGGAGTCCACAGTAGAACACTTTATAGCACGAAAGCCAAAGCGACCCTTACCTACCATAACATAACCTAAACTAACCAAAGGTACCCAAACTCAGCCTATGGTGCCGCGACTGATATTAATCGAAACCCTAGAGTCGTGCAGAG
>NW_017012896.1:0-205 GCF_001483705.2 Eufriesea mexicana | reverse complement strand
GTGGTGCGCTACCTTTCTTGCATAAATAAGGATGAATGATTCTATTGGCTTGCTATAGCCTTCACAAAGCTATAGTATCTCCTTGGAAAATTCAATTTTATTGACATTTTCGGCTAATATCGTGGTGAGGAATCTTTCTCGCATAAATAAGGAGGAAAGATTCTATTGGCGTTCTATAGCCATTGCAATGCACAGGAATCTGGCT
>NW_017012895.1:0-205 GCF_001483705.2 Eufriesea mexicana | reverse complement strand
AAGTACAGATATCTACATGCCAGAAAATAGGTCTATTCGAAATCTATAACCTGTTATAGCTTGCTGAATAGTTCGCCTAACGCCTTCAACTCAATGGCAGGTACAGCCATCTACTCGCCAGAGAATAGGCCTATTCAATATCTATAACCAGCTATAGCTTGGTGGATAGATCGCCTAACGCCTTCAATCCAATGGCAGGTACAGC
>NW_017012894.1:0-205 GCF_001483705.2 Eufriesea mexicana | reverse complement strand
GGGTGGGTGGAAGTGTGGATGGATTGTGGTACGGATGGGCGAATGCACGGATGTATGGATGTACGGATTTAAATATGTATGAATGTATGGATGGGTGGATGTATATATGTATGGATGTATGGATGGATGGATGTATGGTTGGATGGAGGTATGGGTGGGTGGATGTATGGATGGATATATGTATGGATGTATTGATGTATATATG
>NW_017012893.1:0-205 GCF_001483705.2 Eufriesea mexicana | reverse complement strand
CTTTGGCAAGTAGACGGCTCTACTTGCCATTCGATTGGATGCGATAGGCGATAAATTCACCAAACTATAACAGGTTATAGATTTTGAATAGACCTATTCTCTGGCATGAAGGTGGCTGCTCTTGCCATTGGATTCAAGGCGATAGGCTATCTATTCACCAAGCTATAGCAGACTATAGATTTTCAGTAGACATACTCTCTGGCAA
>NW_017012892.1:0-205 GCF_001483705.2 Eufriesea mexicana | reverse complement strand
GACCATATATGATCTGGCCTGACCTGAACTGACAGCATCTGACCTGACCTGACCTGACCGGCCATGACCTGACCTGACCTGACCTCACCTCACCTCACCTGACCTGACCGGTCTGATCTGACCTGACCTGACCTGATCTGGCCTAACCGGCCTTACCAGACCTGACCTGTCCTGACTGACCTGACCTGACCTGACTGACCTGACC
>NW_017012891.1:0-205 GCF_001483705.2 Eufriesea mexicana | reverse complement strand
GGCAATAGTATCTTTCCTACTTATTTATACAAGAAAGTTACCACACATCGATATTAGTCGAAAGTGTGATTAAAATTGAATTTTCAAGGCAGATTCTACAGCATTGTAATGGCTATAGCATGGCAACAGTATCCTTCCTCCGTATTTATACAAGAAAGTTGGCTCACCACGATATTAGTCGAAAATGTCAATAAAATTAAATTTT
>NW_017012890.1:0-205 GCF_001483705.2 Eufriesea mexicana | reverse complement strand
GCACGCCAGGATGAGCTATGTTAAGATTGCACATGTTATGCTTGGTTTGGTTGGGCTAGGGTGTCTGACTTTTGTGCTTTACTCTGCCATTCAGCGGACTTCTACGCTCCACTCTGATCTCATACGCTCTGCTCGGCTCTGGGCATGCCTGCAGTAGCTGTCGCGGCACGTTAAGCTGTGTTATGTTACGGTTGGTTATGTCACG
>NW_017012889.1:0-205 GCF_001483705.2 Eufriesea mexicana | reverse complement strand
CTAACTTTCCCTTTTTATCCCTTACTCATCCTTATCGCCCTATTATTCACTCAAACCCCGACCTTCCCTGCATCATCCTTCCTTAACCTTCGATCTGTGGACAACCCCCTCTTATTTCCTAATTCACATACAAATACTGCCAATCATCCCAAATGCCCAGTTAGTCTTCCGCCTAGTAGTAAATTGGAGTCACGTTTGCTAAAAG
>NW_017012888.1:0-205 GCF_001483705.2 Eufriesea mexicana | reverse complement strand
TACCTCACCACGGTATTGGTCGAAAATGACAATAAAATTGAATTTTCCAGCCAGACTCTATAGAATTGCAATGGCTATAGTAGGCCAATAGAATCTTCCCTTCTTATTTATGAACGAAAGTTAGCTCACCATGATATTAGCGGAAAATGTCTAAAAATTGAATTTTCCTGCCCAATTATATTGCAGTGCAATTGCTATAACACGC
>NW_017012887.1:0-205 GCF_001483705.2 Eufriesea mexicana | reverse complement strand
TGACCTTACCTGACATGAACTGACCTTATTGCTCTGACCTGACCTGACCTAACCTGACCTGACATGACCTGACCCTATTGCTCTAACCTGACATGACCTAACCTGACCTGACCCTACATGGCCTCGCCTGACCTGACATGAGCTGACATGAACTGACCTGACCTGACCTGACCTGACCTGACCTGACCTGACCTGACCTGACCTG
>NW_017012886.1:0-205 GCF_001483705.2 Eufriesea mexicana | reverse complement strand
AGGCCATGGCTAGAGATGTTTGCAATTGACAACACGGTACTCTGTACATCCACCAATAGAGCAATGCAGCCGTTGGGTAAGTCTGTTAAATGATAACCTATATTCAACAGCACATCTAGAATTATCCACGTATATGACAGTCATGGATGGAGATGCTTACAACTCCAGGAAATGTAGGAGTGCATCCACCAACAGAACACTGCAG
>NW_017012885.1:0-205 GCF_001483705.2 Eufriesea mexicana | reverse complement strand
ATCGGATCAAACTCTAATTCAGCCAATCCGACGCAATTATACAATTCTAAGCCTAAATGAGTGATACATACACTTGGTACTGGTATCACACTTCTAACATAGATCAAATCAAAATTTCGTATAAAATCAATCTATGAAATCCCAACTTAAGATTCCACACTGATGTTCATAGCTACAATTGAAACATCATCGGATCAAACTCTAA
>NW_017012884.1:0-205 GCF_001483705.2 Eufriesea mexicana | reverse complement strand
CATCGCAAACCTATAGAATCTTCCTGGAAAATTCAATTTTTTTGACATTTTCGACTAATATCGCGGTGAGCCAACTTTATTTTATAAATACGGAGGAACGATTCAATTGGCGTGCTACAGCCGTCGCAATGCTATAGAATCCGCCTGGAAAGTTCAATTTTGCTGACATTTTCGACTAATATCGTGGTTAGCCAGCTTTATTGTA
>NW_017012883.1:0-205 GCF_001483705.2 Eufriesea mexicana | reverse complement strand
ATGTGTGGATTTATGGATGTATGGATGTACGAATGTATGGATTTACGGATGCATGGATGTATATGTGTGTGGGTGGGTGAATGGATGGGTGGAAGTACGGAAGAACGGATGTATGTATGGATTATGTACGGATGTATGTATTGGTATATCTATCGACGTATGTATGGATGTATGGATGGATGTATGTATGCATGTATGTATGGGC
>NW_017012882.1:0-205 GCF_001483705.2 Eufriesea mexicana | reverse complement strand
CCACTGACCCAGGCCTCACCATGGTCAAGCAGAATATCACAGAAATCTATGCCATAGCAGTGTAGAGCGCAATAAACGAAGTAGTCTATCCTGGCCCATCCAAACGTTACATACCCAAACGAAGCGTAACTCAACCTAACACGGCGAGACAACCATTGCCGGTCTCCACAATGACTAGCAGATTGTATTAGAGCACAATAGTGCC
>NW_017012881.1:0-205 GCF_001483705.2 Eufriesea mexicana | reverse complement strand
ATCTTGGAGCACTGTAGAGTGCAGAAAAAGAACTAATAGCTGACTATGGCACTAAAGTCAGAAGTACCCTCTCATAACCTAACCATTCGTAACATAAATAAACGTAACACTTGTCAAGCTAACGTGCCGCGACCACTGCTGTCGGACTCCACAGAGCCAAGCATAACACAATTGTGGCGAGTAGAACCCAGAAATCCAAAGAATT
>NW_017012880.1:0-205 GCF_001483705.2 Eufriesea mexicana | reverse complement strand
TCTCTGTGGACCCTAGGAATAATGCTCTCGGCAAGTAAGGTTGAGTTATACTACGCTTGGTTGTGTTAGGTTTGGCTACGTTTGATTAAAACAGCTTTGTCTTTTGCGCTATACAGTGCTATTCGGACGATTACAGCAATTTACATTGCTCTGCTATACTCTGCTTAGCTGTCGTGAAACCAGCAATACCGGTCGTGGCACGTCC
>NW_017012879.1:0-205 GCF_001483705.2 Eufriesea mexicana | reverse complement strand
CATGCATATATCCACCCATACATCCATCCATCCATGCATTCATCCATCCACCCATCCACAAATACATGTTTCCATACACCCATACAACTATCCATCCATACGTCCATCCACCAATCCATTCATCCATACCATCATCCATACCTACATCCATTCTTCCGTCCATTCACCCATCCATTCGTCCACACACACATCGATACATCCATGC
>NW_017012878.1:0-205 GCF_001483705.2 Eufriesea mexicana | reverse complement strand
TAACCGAACGTAGCATAACGCAACCAAACGTGCCGCGGCTGCTATTGCTGGCCTCGCCAGAGATATGCAGACGCTAGTAGAGCAGTGCAGAGCGCAGATATCAACCGAATTGCTGTGTATATCACAAAAGTCAAAGCTCTCATATCCTAATCTAACCAACATTATCGTACCGAGCGTATCATAAGAGTTCCCAACGTGCCGAGTC
>NW_017012877.1:0-205 GCF_001483705.2 Eufriesea mexicana | reverse complement strand
GACTAATATCGTGGTGAGCTCCCTTTCTTGCATAAGAAAGGAGGAAATATTCTATTGGCGTGCCATAGCCTTTGCAGTGCTATAGAATCTGGCTGGAAAGTTCAATATTAATGACATTATCGACTAATATCGTGGTGAGCGCACTTTCTTGCATAAGTAAGGAGGAAAGATTCTATTGGGGTGCTATATCCGCTGAAATGCTGTA
>NW_017012876.1:0-205 GCF_001483705.2 Eufriesea mexicana | reverse complement strand
GCTCTCCACATTAGTCGAAAAGGCCAATAAAATTGATCTTACTAACCAGATTCTCCTGCATTGCAAACGCTATAGCACTCCAGACGGATCCTTCCTCCTTACTTAGGGAAGGAAGTTAGCTCACCACGGTATTAGCAGAAACTGACAATAAAATTGAATTTTCCAGCAAGATTCAATAGCAGTGCAACGCCTATGGAATGCCAAC
>NW_017012875.1:0-205 GCF_001483705.2 Eufriesea mexicana | reverse complement strand
GTTTATGTGAGATTATTATAAACGAGGATTATCCAAGAATATCTTCCTCAATTGTAACAATAAGAGAAATATTTTGAACGCAACTTCTGTGATATTAGAAGATCAACATACCCATAAAGTTGAATTGCTGTTATATTGACACTCTATATATGGAAACTATTTTTCCATCAACTGCATAATGCAACAGGGAAAAATATGCACTTAC
>NW_017012874.1:0-205 GCF_001483705.2 Eufriesea mexicana | reverse complement strand
CGGACGAGGGCTCCGGTCCAAAAATTCGGATGATCGTTCCACGTCGCGATAAATAAGTCGCGTTATCGGCCACGTTTCCTACCCTGCCAGCCTGTTCCTCGAAAAGAAAGGGGATAGCGTGTACCTCGGATTAATTCTTGCTCCAGCTTCTTCCACGCGGCTCGTTTGCTTTTCATTATCTCGTTTCGCGTAAAAAGCAAACAAC
>NW_017012873.1:0-205 GCF_001483705.2 Eufriesea mexicana | reverse complement strand
GCGTATACCGAAAAAGTAACAGATATCCTAACCTTACATGACACAACATGACCTAACCTGACACAACCAAGCGTAACCTATCCCAACGTAGCGTGCCTAGCCCAAAACTGCTGGCCTCCCCATCGCCAGGAATTGCATATTGCATGATACCAGAGCGCACAGGTGCATAGAATGCCAGTGTACAGCGCGAAAGTCAAAGATGTCC
>NW_017012872.1:0-205 GCF_001483705.2 Eufriesea mexicana | reverse complement strand
TGAAATTCTACTATGTTACAATTTATCTTTCCTTCCTTTTTCCTGCCTAGATATTATAAATGTTGTGAAACGATAAAATCGACTAAACTGATAAGCACTAATACGATTTGATAACATGACTATCGACCTGGATCTAAATATTAATCAGAGTCGTACAATAAAAATCAACCCTCTATGCTCGAAGATTATTTTCGCTATAAAGAAC
>NW_017012871.1:0-205 GCF_001483705.2 Eufriesea mexicana | reverse complement strand
CCCGTCCTAATCTAACCAAGCGTAATATAACCAAACGTAGCATATCTCAACCTAACGTGCCGCAACCACTATTGCTGGCCATCCCAGAGGCAAGCAGGACACATTAGTAAAGAGTAAAGCGCAGAAATCTATATGAACGCAATGTATACCAGAAAGTCAATGCTACCCACAACTAACCCGAACCAATCGAAAATAACCGAACATA
>NW_017012870.1:0-205 GCF_001483705.2 Eufriesea mexicana | reverse complement strand
TGTAAGATAAATGCTCCATTAGGCAAGAATGTTGTCCTATATCACCAATTTATTATTACTTTGCCATTATATGCTTTGAATAATAAAAATATTCCCGTGGCGTCCTGAACGAAACATCTGATTTCGACATGGCAGTCAAAGAGTTAAGATGAAGAATGGAGGGCTACAAATCTAACGTGAAACCTAAACTATGGCAACGAGCGTT
>NW_017012869.1:0-205 GCF_001483705.2 Eufriesea mexicana | reverse complement strand
AAGATTCTATTGGCACTCTATAGCCATTGCACTGCTCCAGAATAAGGCTGTAAAATTCAATTTCATTGACATTTTCGACTAATACCGTGGCGAGGTAATTTCGTTGCATAAATACGGAGGGAAGATTTTATTGGCATGCTGCAGCCATGGCAATGCTGTGGAATCTGACTGGATTATTCATTTTTATTGACATTTTCAACACATA
>NW_017012868.1:0-205 GCF_001483705.2 Eufriesea mexicana | reverse complement strand
TAAAAATCTATTGCCTGTTATAGCATTGTGAGTAGATCGCCTAACGCCTTCAATCCATTGGCAGGAACAGCCATCTAATATCCAGAGAATAGGTCAGTTCAAAATATATAACCTGTTATAGAATGGTGGATAGATCGCCCATCGCCTGCAAACCAGTGGCAAGTATAGCCATCTACTTGCCAGAGAATAGTTCTATTCAAAATCT
>NW_017012867.1:0-205 GCF_001483705.2 Eufriesea mexicana | reverse complement strand
ATGAATAAATGGATGTATGGTTGGACGGATATGCGGATGGATGTATGGATGGATGTATGGATGAATTGATGTATGGATGTATGTATGTATGGATGTATGGATGTTTGGATGTATGTATGCATGGATGTACGAATGTGTGCACGTACGGATGAATGGATGTACGGATGAATGTATGTACGGACGTATGGATGTATGGATGTATGGG
>NW_017012866.1:0-205 GCF_001483705.2 Eufriesea mexicana | reverse complement strand
TTGCGTTAGGCTACGTTTGGGTGGAACATGTTTGTCTATGTTAGATTTGGATAGTCATGTCCTCCGTGGTATACGCTGGCACTCGCTGGTTTCTGAGCGCTAATGTGTTCGAGTGTATTCTGATTGGGCCTGGGGTGTCCAACAGTAGTGGTCGCGGCTCGTTATGTTGAGCTAGGCTACGTTTGAATAGGTAACGTTCGTTTGG
>NW_017012865.1:0-205 GCF_001483705.2 Eufriesea mexicana | reverse complement strand
ACAAGTTGAACTTTTCTGTCTTCGATTAGGGAAGTTTTCATAGTTTCTGCATATTTTTTAATCGGATCCCATAGAATGAGCCTTCCTCTATCTAGTAGGCCTATGTTCGTCTAATTTCGACCATCGGTTTGTGAATTACAGAGCTGACAGGTGGTATGTGCCGCGCCGCGAGTGACAAGTTGAACTTTTCTTTCTTCGATTAGGG
>NW_017012864.1:0-205 GCF_001483705.2 Eufriesea mexicana | reverse complement strand
TTGCGTGCCTTTTGGCGTGTATGTAAAGAATTTAATATTTTCTTTTTTAAGCAGGTCACATACCTTACTGTGCGCGGCAATCGAGTTGACATGCAAGAGGTGTTTACCATTGTTAATTTTTTTCGTGTAAAAATCTTCCGTAAATCGCGATACAATGCCGATTGTCGATTTACACGTGATATCGAATATCGTAATCGGGGGAGGC
>NW_017012863.1:0-205 GCF_001483705.2 Eufriesea mexicana | reverse complement strand
ATAATGCTCTAGTACGCTCTGCTTGCCTCTGTTGAGGCCAGAAATTGTGGTGTCGGCAGGTCAGGTGTGGACATGTTACGTTTGGCTACGTTACGTATGGATAGGTTAGGGCTGGTTAACTTCCACTTTTGTGCTATACACCTTTAATCGACGGATTTCTGCGCACTGTAGTACTCTCGTACGGTCTGCTTGTCTCTGTGGAGGC
>NW_017012862.1:0-205 GCF_001483705.2 Eufriesea mexicana | reverse complement strand
TGTATGTATGGATCAATGGTTTGGTGGATGGATGTATGGATGTATGGTTGGATGGATTTATTGTTTGGTGGATGTACGTATGTACGTGTGGATGTATGTATGGATGTACGCATGGATGTATGCAATGGTGTATGTATGGATGTATTTACGGATGTATCTATGGATGTATGTACATTTGAGTGTATGGGTGTATGCATGGATGTAT
>NW_017012861.1:0-205 GCF_001483705.2 Eufriesea mexicana | reverse complement strand
TTGAATCGGATTTTTCCACTGATTCGCGTAGAGTGATTTATTTCTTAACGGGATCGGATATTTCTTTTCGGTTTCGTGTGTGCGTTTTTCTAAAATAGTGCCGAGTGTGTCAGTAGCTGTCAGGTCGTGCAACGCAATTTAATTTTTTCGCTTCTATCTTTTGAATTAGGCTATTTGAATCGGATTTTTCCACTGATTCGCGTAG
>NW_017012860.1:0-205 GCF_001483705.2 Eufriesea mexicana | reverse complement strand
TAATAGCAGTGTGTAGCACAAAAGTAAAAGCAACCCTGTACTAACCTAACCAAGCGAAATCGAGCCAAACGAAACCTAACTCCACCCAAGGACCGAGACGACCATTGCTGTCATACCCAGCGCCAAGGAGAGTAAATTACAGCACAGTAGATCGCAGAAATGCGCCGTAGAGCAGTGCACAGTAGAAAAGTCAAAGCTATCCTAT
>NW_017012859.1:0-205 GCF_001483705.2 Eufriesea mexicana | reverse complement strand
TGTTACGTTAGGATAGTGTAGGATTGGGTAGCCTTGACTTTTGGGCTATACACTGCTATTCAACGGACTTCTGCGCGCTAGTGTGCTCTAGTGTGTTCAGCTTCGCCCTAGAAGGGCCAGCAGTAGTGGTCTCGCCACACTGCGCTCAGTTAGGCTACATTCTGTTAGGTTAGGTTAGGACAGGTTAGGTCAGGATATCCTTGAC
>NW_017012858.1:0-205 GCF_001483705.2 Eufriesea mexicana | reverse complement strand
ACTCAGCCTAACGAGACGAGACCACTGCTACTGGCCACCCCAGTTCCAAGCAAAGCATATTTGCGCACGTTAGGGTGCAGAAATCCGGGGAAGAGCAGTGTATAGCGCGAAAGTCAAAGTAGCCCCTCCTAACCTAGCCAAGCGCAACATTTACAATCGTAACTTAATTCAAACTGACATGACGCGACCACTACTGCTGGCCTCC
>NW_017012857.1:0-205 GCF_001483705.2 Eufriesea mexicana | reverse complement strand
TAGCCTCTGGAATGCAATAGAATCTGACTGGAAAATTCAATTTTATTGACATATTGGACTTATCTCGGTGTGAGCAAGCTTTCTCACATAAATAAGGAGGAAAGGTTCTATTGGCGATCAATAGCCATTGCAGCGCACCAGGATCAGACTGAAAAATTCAATTTCATTGATATTTTCGACTAATATCGTGGTGAGCATACTTTCT
>NW_017012856.1:0-205 GCF_001483705.2 Eufriesea mexicana | reverse complement strand
TTCAATGCTAAAGAATCTCGCTGAAAAATACAATTTCATTGACATTTTCGAGTAATATCGCAGGGATCAATCCCACTTACCAAAATAAGGAGGAAAGATACTATTGACATGCTGCAGCTACTGCAGTTCCATAGAATATGCATGAAAAATTCGATGCTCTTGACATTTTCGACAAATATCACGGTGAGCAAACCCACTTGCATAA
>NW_017012855.1:0-205 GCF_001483705.2 Eufriesea mexicana | reverse complement strand
CCACGATATGAGACGAAGGTGTCAATAAAATTGAATTTTCCAGGAACATTCAATAGCATTCCAGTGCCCCTAGCACTATAATAGGTTCTTTCCACCTTATCTATGCAAGAATGCAAGCTCACCAAGGTATTAGTCGAAAATCTCAATAATATTACATTTTTCAGCCAGATTCTACAGCATTGGAATGGCTGTAGCACGCCTGAAG
>NW_017012854.1:0-205 GCF_001483705.2 Eufriesea mexicana | reverse complement strand
TCTTCTGAAGAAGACTTTTGACCTGCGAGACCCTGAACAGGCCAGTTCTAACCATTTGCCCGCCCAATAAAGATCTATACAGTTTTTCCACAGTTTTCCACTGACTACTCTTCCTTGCGTAATAACCCCTTTAACAATAATGATTGTAAGGGGTGTATTGTAAGGGCTGGATTAAATAAGTCTATCACTCGATGACCAGTTGTAC
>NW_017012853.1:0-205 GCF_001483705.2 Eufriesea mexicana | reverse complement strand
AAGGTTCTACTGGTTTGCAATACCCACAGCATTGCAATAGAATCTGACTGAAAAGCTCTATTTAGTTAACAATTTCGACTAATATCGTGGTGAGCAAGATATTCTACATAAATAAGGGGGAACGACCCTATTGGTTTGCTAAAGCCATTGCATTGCAATATAATCTGACTGAATAGTTCTATTTTATTGACAATTTCGACTAATA
>NW_017012852.1:0-205 GCF_001483705.2 Eufriesea mexicana | reverse complement strand
CAAAGTCAGGTCAAGTTAGATCAGGTCATGTCAGGTCAGGCAAGGGCAGGCCAGGTCAGGTCACGTCAGGTCATGTCAGTTCAAGCCCGGTCAGGCCAGGTTAGGCCAGGCAAGGCTAGTTAGTGTCAGGTCAGCTCAGGGCAGGTCAGGGCAAGTCAGGTCTGGCAAGGTCAGGTCAGGTCAGGTCAGGTCAGGTCAGGTCAGG
>NW_017012851.1:0-205 GCF_001483705.2 Eufriesea mexicana | reverse complement strand
AGCAAACATAGCGTAAACAAACGTAGCCTATCTCAACCTAACGGGCCGAGACCGCTATTACTGTCATCCCAAATGCCGGTCACAGTATAGTAGAGCATCGTAGGGCGTAGAATTCCGCGGAATAGCAGTGTACACCACAAGAGTAAACGTTATCCTAAACTGACATAACCTAGCCTAACCTATCCAAATGTGGAATATCTAAACC
>NW_017012850.1:0-205 GCF_001483705.2 Eufriesea mexicana | reverse complement strand
TGGCTCTGGTGTTCTGGGGACATCAGTGGTCTACTGTGCTCTACTATACTCTGCTAGACGCTGCGGACAACAGCAACAGTGAGCTCGGCACATCAGTTTCAGTTTGGCTACTATTGGCTTGGTTTTGTTGGGTTATGATTGTTTATGGTGGCTTTGACTTTTTTGTAATACGGTTCTCCTCGGTGGATTGCTGCGTTCTATTGTG
>NW_017012849.1:0-205 GCF_001483705.2 Eufriesea mexicana | reverse complement strand
CTGAAAAAGTGTCTAATCAGAATCTAAAAGCTGCCATAGCTTAGTGATTGGATCGCCTAACGCTTTGAATCTAATGGCAAGAACAGCCATCTACTTGCCAGAGAAGGAGTCTATTCGAAATCTATAACCTGTTATAGCTTGTTGAATAGATCTCCTAACGCCTTCAATACAATGGCAAGTACATCCATCTCCTTGCCAGAGAATA
>NW_017012848.1:0-205 GCF_001483705.2 Eufriesea mexicana | reverse complement strand
TTATACCACGTTCGGTTAGGTCAGGTTAGGCCATGTTATTTTAGAATATCTTTGACCTTTGTGAAGTACACTGCATTACCGCGGGTTACTACGCTCTACTGTGTTCCAGTATATACGGCTTGGCTCTGGGCAGGCAAGCAATAGTGGCCAAGGCACGTTAGATTGTGTTAGGTTACGCTTGATAATATTAAGTTAGTCTGCGTCA
>NW_017012847.1:0-205 GCF_001483705.2 Eufriesea mexicana | reverse complement strand
CGTTAGGTTGAGTTAGGTTACCTTTGGCATGGATAGGTTTGTTTGGGTTAGGTCTGGTTGTCCATGGCTATTGTGCTATACACTCCCATTTGATGGACTTCTGCATTCTACTCTAACTAATATGTTCTGCTTGGCGATGGGTAGGCCAGCAATAGTGGTCTAGGCACGAGACGTTTAGTTAGGTTAGGTTTGGTCATGCTATGCT
>NW_017012846.1:0-205 GCF_001483705.2 Eufriesea mexicana | reverse complement strand
GCTATATACTGTTATTCGAGAGATTTCTGCGCTCTACTGTGCTGTACAACATTCTGCTGGCCCGTGGCGTGGCCAGAAATAGTGGTCTAGCCACGTTAGTTTCAGTTAGGTTGCACTTGGTTAGGTTTGGTTTGGTTAGGTAAGGATGGGATAGCTTTGACTCTTGTGCTCTTGAATACTATTGGGTGGATTCCTGTGATCCACT
>NW_017012845.1:0-205 GCF_001483705.2 Eufriesea mexicana | reverse complement strand
AAATAACGTGCCGCCACCACTATTGCTCGACACTCCAGGGCCAAGCAGGACATAGTACAGCACGGCCGAAGGCAGGAATTCTCCGAGCAGCAGTTGCATATCACGAAAGTCAAAGATAACCAGACCGACCTTGACAAAACCAGACCAAACTAAGCGTAACGAAGCACAGCCTGACGTGACGAGACCACTATTGCTGGCCTGGCAA
>NW_017012844.1:0-205 GCF_001483705.2 Eufriesea mexicana | reverse complement strand
GGTGAGGTGGCATCCTTGCATAAATAAGGAGGAAAGATTCTACTGGCGAGCTATAGCCAATGCCACGCTATAGAATCTGGCTGGAAAATTTTATTTTATTGACATTTTCGACTAATATCGTGGTGAGGTGGCTTTCTCGCAAAAATATGGAGGAAAGATTCTATTGGCCAGCTATGGCCATTGCAATTCTATAGTATCTGGATGG
>NW_017012843.1:0-205 GCF_001483705.2 Eufriesea mexicana | reverse complement strand
TACATCAATACATCCATACATACAGAACTCAAATACATCCATATATTCAAACACCCATACATAAATAAATCCATTCATTCGCACATTCATCCATCCATACATCCATGGAACCATACATCCATCGATTCATTTAAACACCCACCCATACATCCATCGATCCATACATCTATCCATCCATACATAAATGCAAATATACATCCATACA
>NW_017012842.1:0-205 GCF_001483705.2 Eufriesea mexicana | reverse complement strand
GGCAAGCAGTAGCTGTCGCGAAACGTTTGTTTGTGATGGGTTACGTTCTGTTATGTTCGGTAAAGTTAAGTTTGGCTAGAATGTCTTTGACTTTTCTGCTATACACAGCCATTCGGTGGATATCTGCGCTGTACTGTGCTGCAGCATATTCTGCTTGGCTTGGTCTCGACACTTCAGTTTGAGGTGTGCTACGATTGGATGGGTT
>NW_017012841.1:0-205 GCF_001483705.2 Eufriesea mexicana | reverse complement strand
TTCAATTTTATTAACATTTTCGACTAATATCGTGGTGAGCTGACATCCTTGCATAAATAAGGATAAAAGATTCCCTTGGCACGCTATAGCCATTCCAGTGCTATAGAATCTGACTGGAATATTCAAAGTTATTGACATTTTTGGCTAATATCGTGGTGAGCTAACTTTCTTATATAAATAAGTAGGAAAGATACCATTGGCGCGC
>NW_017012840.1:0-205 GCF_001483705.2 Eufriesea mexicana | reverse complement strand
CAGTGAATGGCACAAAAGTCAAAGCTATCTTGTCCTAGCATAACCAATCGTAACCGTATTCAATCCAACGCACCGAGGCCACTGTCGCTGGCCTCCGCAGAGCCAAGCAGAAGATACTACGGTAAAGTAGAGCGCCGAAATGCGCCGCATTGCTGCGTACAGCGCAACAGTCAAAGGTATCCATACCATACCCGAACTAACCTAA
>NW_017012839.1:0-205 GCF_001483705.2 Eufriesea mexicana | reverse complement strand
TATATATTTATTACTTGATAAGAATATTATGCAAGAAAGACAGTTTTTTTATAGCAATCCTATGTACTAGTAACTAATTATTAAATTAAACATTGTTCCGGTTCATAAATTAGTATTTTTTCTTCAATCTGTTTTTTATTTCGTATTCATTTTTCGCCTATGAAAACATTGTAAATAAAAAATTGTAAATAAAATTTCTTTATAA
>NW_017012838.1:0-205 GCF_001483705.2 Eufriesea mexicana | reverse complement strand
TGGAGTGGCGAGCAATTGTGGCCGCGGCTCGTTAGATTGAGATATGTTACGTTAGGTTAGGTTACGTTAAGTTTCGTTAGGATAGAACTAACTATCCGTGATATACGCTGCTATTCGTCGGATTTCTGTGATCTCCTGTGCCCTGCTTCATTCTTCTTGGCTCTGGGGAGGCCAGGAGCAGTGCTCGCGGTACGTTACATTTAGC
>NW_017012837.1:0-205 GCF_001483705.2 Eufriesea mexicana | reverse complement strand
ATCTTTGTGCTACACACTGCTATTCGGTGGATTTCCGTGCCCTACCCTCCTGTATTATGTTCTCTGGGGATGCCAGCAATATCTGTCGCGGCACGTTAGGTTGAACTAGGTTACGTTTGGTTGTGTTATGATTTTTCATGTCAGTAAAGTATAGCTCCGACTTCTTTGCTACACACTGCTATTCGGTGCATTTATGCGCTCTACT
>NW_017012836.1:0-205 GCF_001483705.2 Eufriesea mexicana | reverse complement strand
TTTCCAGCCGGATTCTACAGCATTTCAGCGGGTATAGCACGCCAATAGAATCCTTCCTCCTTAATTATGCAAGAAAGTTTTCTCCCCACGATATTAGTCAAATATGTCAATAAAATTGAATTTTCCAGCCAGATTCTACTGAATTGCAATGGCTATAGCGCTCCAGAAGGATATTTCCTCCTTACTTAGGGAACGAAACTAGCTC
>NW_017012835.1:0-205 GCF_001483705.2 Eufriesea mexicana | reverse complement strand
GGGTCTAGCTCTTACTCCTGCGCTGTACACGGCTTTTCAGCGGATTTCTGCACCCTACTGTGCCCTAATTTGTTCAGCTAGGCCCTGGGAGGGCATGCTGTAGTGGGATCGGGACGATACGTTTGGTAAGGTTAGGTTAGGCCATGCTTGGTCAGGATGTCTTTGACTTTTGCGCTATACACTGCTTTCTGGTTGATTACTACCA
>NW_017012834.1:0-205 GCF_001483705.2 Eufriesea mexicana | reverse complement strand
ATTGATTACGTTTCATTAGGCTAGGTTTGGTCAGATTAGGTTAGGATTCTTCTCACTTTTTTGCTATGAACTTCTATTCGTGCGATTTCGGCGTTGTATATTGCTCTGCTATACTCTGCTTAGCTCTCGTGAGGCCAGCAGAAGCGGACGTGGCACGTCATTTTTGGCAACGTTACGTCCGCTTCTGTTACGTTTGGTCAGGCTA
>NW_017012833.1:0-205 GCF_001483705.2 Eufriesea mexicana | reverse complement strand
TCATAGTTTGCACGAGTAATAGTAATTCCTCTAATACTAAAAAGAAGAATAAATATATATATAATTACATTTTTATTGCAACACGAGTCGATATTAATTTTCCTTCAATAAATGAGCATGTTTTTACTAATTGCGAAAAATAAAAATTCTGACCCCAGTGAATTTAACTAGCTTGCTAGTTCCAAACGAACAATTAATATTTACC
>NW_017012832.1:0-205 GCF_001483705.2 Eufriesea mexicana | reverse complement strand
TTCCATAGAGCGGCATTGTATTGCACGGAATTCAAAGATATCCTTACCCAACCCAAACAACCCAAAACTAACCGAACACAACGTAACACATCCAAACGCGCCGAGGCCACTATTTAAAGGATTCCCAGATCAAAGCAGGAAGTATTAGATCACAGTGGTGCGAGGAAATCCACTAAATAGCAGTGAATAGCACCAAAGCCAGACC
>NW_017012831.1:0-205 GCF_001483705.2 Eufriesea mexicana | reverse complement strand
ATTTTGGTGGTGAATAGAGAAATGTAAGCGATCTTTGGAATACATATTTTCTATGGCAATCATTGTTTTTACGTTTGAGAATAGATGAATTCTAATTTGTAGGAGTTCGAGGACTTTTTCGCAAGTCCCTGTCAAAAGCTTCGCTTCCTATACATGCAATTTCCCGACATCCCAATAGTATCCCCGTCTAAGTAATTATACAAAA
>NW_017012830.1:0-205 GCF_001483705.2 Eufriesea mexicana | reverse complement strand
TTTTCAAGCCAGATTCTTCGGCATTGCAATGCCAGTAGCACGCCAATAGAATCTTTCCGCCTTGTTTACGGAAGAAAGGTAGCTCACCACGATATTAGTTGAAAATGACAATAAAATTTGACTTTCCATCCAGATTATGTACCATTGCGATGGCAATAGCATGCCAATAGAATCTTCCCTCCTCACTTATTCAAGTAAGATGGCT
>NW_017012829.1:0-205 GCF_001483705.2 Eufriesea mexicana | reverse complement strand
ATGGATGTACGGATGGATTGCTGTGTGGATGGACGGACGTACGTATGTATGAATGTATGGATGTGCGAATAGATGGATGTATATATGTATGGATGTATGGATTGATGGATGTAAGGATGGACAGATGTGTGGGTAGATGGACTTATGGATGTATGGATGTATGAATGTATGGATGAATGGATGGATCGATGTATGGATGGGTGGA
>NW_017012828.1:0-205 GCF_001483705.2 Eufriesea mexicana | reverse complement strand
TAGAGCAATACAGAGTGCAGATATAGACCGTATAGCAGTGTATATCACAAAAGACAATGCCAAGCTAACCAAACTCAGCCTAACCTTGCCTAACCAAGCGTAACTTAACTCAACCAAACCTGCCACGACCGCTACTACTGGGCTCCGCAGAGTGAAGCAGATGCCAGTAGATCAATGCGGTCCACAGGTATCGTCCGAATATCAG
>NW_017012827.1:0-205 GCF_001483705.2 Eufriesea mexicana | reverse complement strand
CTGTCAAACAATTTCGCTGGTAGATCAACGATCATCCTGGCGAACACGAGTAAAAGGGAACGATTGCGCGAGGAAATAGGGTGCAATCGGGTTCGTGGTCTAGTATCGCGAATTTTCCACCATGTAGACGTAGCTTTACGATGGAGCAAAGCCCAGGTCAATTGGGAAAAACCCTAGACGGTGTCAAATATAGTCATGTTAAGGG
>NW_017012826.1:0-205 GCF_001483705.2 Eufriesea mexicana | reverse complement strand
GAATATTCTAGAGCACAGTAGAGCGCAGAAATCCGCGGATAGCAGTGTATAGTACAAAAGTCTCGACTACCATATCCTAACCGCAATAGACGTAACACATCTAAACGTAGCATAGCTCAACTTAGCGTGCAGAAACCACTACCACTAGTCAGCCCAGAGCCAGGTAGATCATATTAGAGCCAATTAGAGCGTAGGAGCCGACCGA
>NW_017012825.1:0-205 GCF_001483705.2 Eufriesea mexicana | reverse complement strand
TAGCATTGCAATGGCTATAGCACACAAGTAGAATCTTTCCTCCTTACATATGCAAGAAAGCTATGTCACCGCGATATTGGTCGAAAATGTCAGTGAGATTGAATATTCCGGCCATATTCTACTGCAGTGCAACGGCTATAGTGCGCGAATAGGTATTTCCTCCTTATTTATGCACCAAAGTTACCTCACCACGATATTAGCCGAA
>NW_017012824.1:0-205 GCF_001483705.2 Eufriesea mexicana | reverse complement strand
TATAGTCGCAATTACTAAATAGTTTTAAGATATTTGCGATTAAAGTTTTATTACAACGTTAATGACATATTTATTTCCAATGTGTTTCAAGCTAAGTTGTATCGTAACTGGGATGATCGAGAATTGATGTACTGGAGGACCAGTGTTCGATTACCGTCCATAGCTTTGATAATGTTTTTAAATATATTTTTTGTTTTATATTTAT
>NW_017012823.1:0-205 GCF_001483705.2 Eufriesea mexicana | reverse complement strand
GGACAGGCTACTTTGACATTTGTGCCATTCACTGCCCCTTGGTGGATTTCTGCGCTGTAATGCTCTCTAATATGCTCTGTTTGGCTCTTGAGAGACCTGCAATAGTGGTCTCGGCGCGTTAGGATGCGTTATGCTACGTTTCCTTATAACACCTTTGGCTATGTTAGGAAACAGTAGCTTAGACATTTGTGCCATACGCTGCTTT
>NW_017012822.1:0-205 GCF_001483705.2 Eufriesea mexicana | reverse complement strand
TCGATTCATACAACCATCCATCCATACATTCATCCGCAAATCCATCCATCCTACTATACATCCGTACATACATCAATACATACATCCATACATACAATCATGCGTTCATTCACACACACATCCATACATACATCCTTAGATACAACCACACATACATGCATACATCCGTACATACACCCATACTTACATCCATGCATATATCCAT
>NW_017012821.1:0-205 GCF_001483705.2 Eufriesea mexicana | reverse complement strand
TCCATCCATCCATATATCCTGCCATCCACACATACGTCCATCCATACATCCATCCATCCACACTTCCATCGAACGATACGTCCATCCATCCGTACAAGCGCCCATCCATACATCCATCGATCCACACATCTAGAAATACATTCATCCATACGTATATACACCCATACATCCATACATACGTACATCCATACCTCCACACATTCAT
>NW_017012820.1:0-205 GCF_001483705.2 Eufriesea mexicana | reverse complement strand
TATGGATGGATAGGTGTATGGAAAGATGGATGTTTGGATGGATGTATGTATGGATGAATGGTTTTGTGGATGGACGGATGTATGGATGGGTTGATGTATCGAATGATAGACGTACGAATGGAAGGATTTATGGATGTACGGGTGTATGGATGTATGTATGGATGAGTGGATGGGGGTATGCATGGATGTATGGATGTACGTATGG
>NW_017012819.1:0-205 GCF_001483705.2 Eufriesea mexicana | reverse complement strand
ATGGATGGATGTATGGAAGGATGGGTGTATGGATGGATGGATGTATGGATTGATGGACGTATGTGTTGTTGTACGTATGGATGGATTCAGGTATGGAGGGTCGGATGAACGGATGAATGGATGTACGGAAGAATGGATGTACGGATGAATTAAGGTATGGATGTATGTTTGGATGGATGTATGCATGTATGAATGGATTTATGTA
>NW_017012818.1:0-205 GCF_001483705.2 Eufriesea mexicana | reverse complement strand
CACTGCTATATGGAGGCTTCGTGCACTGTACTTTGCGCCAGTATATTCTGCTTATCGCTGGGGTGACCAGCAACAGTGGTCCCGTCACGTGATATTAAGATAGCTTATGTTCCATTTCATAAATTTTGGATATGTTATCATGGGATGGAACGGACTTTTGTGGTACAAACTGCTGTTCGGTGGATTCCTGCGCTCTACATTGCTC
>NW_017012817.1:0-205 GCF_001483705.2 Eufriesea mexicana | reverse complement strand
ACGTAACGCGATCACTCTTGCTGGCCTCCCAGAGCCAAGCAGAATGTTTTAGAGGAGAGTAGATGGCAGAAATACATAGAACCTCAGAGTATAGCAGAAAAGTCAGAGCTATCCATACCTAACCCAGGAAAATGTAGCCTAGCCAAACAGAGCATAACACAACATGAGGAGCCTTCACCACTATTGCTGGACATCCCAGAGCCAT
>NW_017012816.1:0-205 GCF_001483705.2 Eufriesea mexicana | reverse complement strand
CAGTGTTACGATTGGTTAGGTTAGGACATGTTTATGTTGCGCTAGGATATGTCACGTTTGGCTGTTAGGAAAGGGTATTTTTGACGTCTGTGCTATAAACTGCTGTTCGGTTGATTTCTCTGCCCTTCGTTGCTTTCGTTTGCTTTCCTCGTCTCTGGGGATGCCAGCAATACTGGTCTCGGCATGTAAGGTTATGTTAGGGTAC
>NW_017012815.1:0-205 GCF_001483705.2 Eufriesea mexicana | reverse complement strand
GTAGTTTCTAGGATGAAATCAAAACGTTTAGCGTGCAGGGAAATAACGGTATTCAGTTATACATCAATAAATATATAAAATTTAATATAGGTGATATATATGCATTTATGCGAATATAAAGAGAAAGTGGTTTAAACACGTTCTTATGACTTACAATACTTTAAAAGCGTTCTACATTGTTCCGGATTTGAGACTAAATACTGCT
>NW_017012814.1:0-205 GCF_001483705.2 Eufriesea mexicana | reverse complement strand
ATAGAATCGCAGTGCATAGCAGAAAAATGAAAGATATCCAAACCTTACTCATGCCAACGTAAATTAACCAAACGTTACATAACTCAACCTTACATGTCGCGGCAACTGTTTCTGTTCTCCCAGAGAAATGCAGAGCATACAGCATCACAGTAGAGCGCAGAAATCCACCGAATAGCAGTGAATAGCACTAAAGTCAAGTCTGTCC
>NW_017012813.1:0-205 GCF_001483705.2 Eufriesea mexicana | reverse complement strand
AGTTCTGCGACTGAAATTGTTTCGAGAGGATAGTTTTCCGCGTTGTGGAAAACGATCAATCGTGTATAGTACTTTTATTCGGTTGGCAACTAAGTGATTGCGGATTTTGGCAATAGATTGCTTTTGCACATTCTTTTGTTTCATCAACGTGTTCAAGGCACCTAACTTGTATTGTTTTCTCGTTGTTTGGACTTCCGCCTTTAAT
>NW_017012812.1:0-205 GCF_001483705.2 Eufriesea mexicana | reverse complement strand
AACGTTTCGTATGATTATGTTACATTTGACTTGTTTTGGGGATGATAGCTTTGACTTTTGTGCAATACAAGGCTCTCCGGTGGATTCCTGAGTTTTACATTGCTCTGCTGTACTCTAATCGTGTCTCGGGACGCCAGCAATATAGGTCGCGGCGCGTTAGGTTGAGGTATGTTACGTTAGGATAGGATAGGTTTGGACATGTTTG
>NW_017012811.1:0-205 GCF_001483705.2 Eufriesea mexicana | reverse complement strand
ATATTAGAAGAAAATGTCAATAAAATTGAATTTGCCATACGGATTCTATAGCGTTGCAATGGCTATAGCACCCACAAATCATCTTTCCACCTTACTTACGCACGGAAGTTAGCTCACCACGATATTAGTCGAGAATGTCATTAAAATTGTATTTTCCAGCCGCATTCTATGCCATTGCAATGGCTATAGCACTCAAAAAGCATCT
>NW_017012810.1:0-205 GCF_001483705.2 Eufriesea mexicana | reverse complement strand
CTGGCAAGTAGATGGCTGTACTTGCCATTGGATTGAAGGCGTTAGGAGTTATATTCACCAAGCTATAACAGGTTATAGATTTCGAATAGACCGCTTCTCTGGCAAGTAGATGGCTGTTCTTGCGATTTGATTTAAGGCGTTTGGCGATCTAATCACTAAGCTATGGCAGCTTTTAGATTCTGATTAGACTCATCCTCAGGCAAGT
>NW_017012809.1:0-205 GCF_001483705.2 Eufriesea mexicana | reverse complement strand
GCTCACCACGATATTAGCCGAAAATGTCTATAAAATTGTATTTAGCAGCCAGATTCTATAGCAGTGCAATGGCTATAGCGTGCCAAAAGAATCATTCCTCCTTATTTACGCAAAGATGTCAGCTCACCACGATATTAGTCGGAAATGTCTATAAAATTGAAAATTCCATCCAGATACTATCGAATTGCAATGACTATAGCACGCC
>NW_017012808.1:0-205 GCF_001483705.2 Eufriesea mexicana | reverse complement strand
AGACAAGTAGGACATACTAGAGCACAGTGGGTCGCCTAAATGCACCGTATAGCAGAGTGCAGCTCAAAAGGTAGAGCTACCCTAGCCAAACTTTGGTTTGCCCAAACAAATCTCACGCTACCTGACTACACATGACGCGCCAAGACCACTATTGATGGTCTTCCCAGAGACAAGCTAAAATACTTGAGCGCTGTAGGGAGCAGAA
>NW_017012807.1:0-205 GCF_001483705.2 Eufriesea mexicana | reverse complement strand
GCCAGCAATAGTGTCCTCGGCGTGTTAGGTTGAGTCAGGTTACGATTGGTTAGGTTTGGGTTGTTTCGACTTTCGTGCTCTAGTGGGCTCTAACATTCACTGCTTGGGTATGTGATGGTCAGCAATTGTTGTCTCGACACGATAGGTTGAGCTACGGTAAGTTTGGTTATGTTGGGTTACGCTAACTTCGGTTAGGATAGCTTTG
>NW_017012806.1:0-205 GCF_001483705.2 Eufriesea mexicana | reverse complement strand
TTCAAAGTCTATAACCTGTTATAGCTTGGTGAATAGATCGCCTAGCGCCTTCAAACCGATGACAAGTACAGCCTTCTACTTGCCAGAGAATTGGTCTATACAATATCTATAATCTGTTGTAGCTTGGTGAATAATTCGCCTTACGCCTTCAATCCAATGGCAAGTACAGCCATCTACTTGCCAGAGAACAGGTCTTTTCAAAATC
>NW_017012805.1:0-205 GCF_001483705.2 Eufriesea mexicana | reverse complement strand
TGTTATAGCTTGGTTAATAGGCCGCCTAACGTCTGCAACCAATGGCAAGTACAGCCTTCTTCTGGCCAGAGAATAGGGGTATTCAAAGTCTATATCCTGTTATAGCTTGGTGAATAGATCGCCAAACGCCTTCAACCAATGTCAAGTACAGCCCTCTACTTGCCAGAGAATAGGTCTAATCAAAATCTATAACCTCCTACAGCTT
>NW_017012804.1:0-205 GCF_001483705.2 Eufriesea mexicana | reverse complement strand
ACCCAACATGACGACACCACTGTCTCTGCCCTCCGCAGAGACATGCAGAATGTACAAGAGCAGGGCAGCGCGCAGAAATTCACCGCATTGCTGTGAACAGTGCAAGAGTCGTAGATACCCTGACGTTACTTGTTCTAATCTAACCTGACCGAACGCTGCATATCCCAACATGATGTGACGCGACCACTGCTCCTCGCCTCCCCAG
>NW_017012803.1:0-205 GCF_001483705.2 Eufriesea mexicana | reverse complement strand
TCAATAAAATTGAATTATCCGGCCGTATTCCACAGCATTGCAGTGGCTACAGCTCGCCAAGAGCATCTTTCCTCCTTTTTTATGCAAGAAAGCTAGCTCTCCACGATACAAGTCGAAAATGTAAACAAAATTGAATTTTCCTTCCATATTCTATAGCATTGTGGCGGCTATAGCACGCCAATTAAATCCTTCCTCCTTATTTATG
>NW_017012802.1:0-205 GCF_001483705.2 Eufriesea mexicana | reverse complement strand
ACAGCACAGAAGTCGGAGCCATCCTTACCAAACTTAGCCTAACCTATCCAAATCGAGGGAAACGTTACCCAATCGAACGTGCCGCGATCACCATTGCTGCCCTTCCCAGAGGCAAGCAGATGTCGGTAGAGCAATGCATTGAACGGGTATCGACCGAATAGCAGTGTACGGCAGAAAAGTCGAAGCACCTCTAACCAAATATATC
>NW_017012801.1:0-205 GCF_001483705.2 Eufriesea mexicana | reverse complement strand
AAACTACGTATTGCTATTTTACGTTTGGTTAGGTTACGATACGATAGCATCGTCTTTTGTGCTCTACACTGATTTTCGGTGAACTCCCGCTATCCACTGTGCTGTAATATGTTCTGCTTTGCTCTGCGGAAACCAGCAATGCTGGTATCGGCATGTTATTTTGAGTTATGTTACGTTTGGTTGTTTTTAGATTTTTTAGGTTAGG
>NW_017012800.1:0-205 GCF_001483705.2 Eufriesea mexicana | reverse complement strand
CCTTTCGCTCTCAGTCGTCGTGGCGCGGATGACGGAGGGCTTAGGTGCGTGGCGTGCGGTGGCATTCTTCTGCGAGGCGGTTATGCTACAGAAGGAGGCCGCGGAGAGAGCCCGCGACCGTAGCGCGTGCTCCTCGCGCGTGGGGCGGCGGAGGCTGCATGCGCGGCGCCGGAGGGCGGCGCGCGCACTGCCGGATGTGTTAACG
>NW_017012799.1:0-205 GCF_001483705.2 Eufriesea mexicana | reverse complement strand
AAGATTCTTTAGGAAGATTCAGATGAAAGTATCCCTAAGAAGCTATTTCACCAGGAATGATCAGCCTCGTGAAGAATTTTAATCGAATTTTAACGACTGCTAATCTATCAATTCGGAGTGTCTGTATCCAAAATAATTCATCAATTTAGAAACCGAAGTTTCCAAACGCTTCATTGTCAAAATTCAAATTAACCCTTTGCGCTCG
>NW_017012798.1:0-205 GCF_001483705.2 Eufriesea mexicana | reverse complement strand
ATATTACGAAATCAAGGTTAACTGATCCACTAACTGTCTAGCCACTTTCTCCTTAAAATTTTCAATCTAAAAATTTCACAAGGTGAATAATCTCCATGTGTATTTACGAATTAAGGAAAGAGAGCAGAATTGAGAGATATTTCACAGAACCGAGTATAGGCACAGTGGATTACGATTATATACATCGATGAAAATTGTAATGAAA
>NW_017012797.1:0-205 GCF_001483705.2 Eufriesea mexicana | reverse complement strand
ATTAATTTGCCCAAAGGGAACGAAAGTATTCCAAAATTAAAATTTTTCGATGAAAATCGGAGTGCAGATATCTAAATTAGAGATAGAGAAATCCATGGAGAAATATAAATTAATTAACGAACATAAAAGAAACAACTATCGAATACAAAATAAATACAAAATTACATACCATGAAGGTATAAAAATTATAAAATTTACAAGAATA
>NW_017012796.1:0-205 GCF_001483705.2 Eufriesea mexicana | reverse complement strand
TAATATCGCGGTAAGCTAACTTTCTTGCTTAAATAAGGAGAAAACATTCGGTTGGCGTGCTTTAGCATTTGCAATGCTATAGAATACTCCTGGAAAAATTATTTTATTGACATTCTCAACTCGTATCGTGGTGAGATAACTCTCTTACATAAATAAGGAGGAATGATCCTACTGGCGTGCTATAGCCTTTGCAGTGCTATAGAAT
>NW_017012795.1:0-205 GCF_001483705.2 Eufriesea mexicana | reverse complement strand
ATAGTTTGATGAATAGATCACCTAACGTTCGCAATCCAATGGTAGGTATAGCCATCTACTTACGATTGAATAAGTCTATTAAGAATTCATAACATGTTATAACTCGATGAATATATCATCTAGCGTTCTCAATCCAATGGTAGGTATAGCCATCTACTTACCATAGAATAAGCCAATTCAGAAACTATAACCTGCTACAATTTGA
>NW_017012794.1:0-205 GCF_001483705.2 Eufriesea mexicana | reverse complement strand
CCAGCAATAGCGTGCGCGGCACGATAGGCTTTGTTCGGTTACGTTTGGCCATGTAGTGTTGGAGGTCGTTTGGTTAAGGTGGCTTTGGCTTTTGTGCTATACACTGCGATTCTGTGGGTTTATGCATTCTGCTCTCCACTATTGTGTTCTGCTTGACCCTGGGGAGGCCAGCTGTGGCGGTCCCGGCGCGATAGGTTGAGTTATG
>NW_017012793.1:0-205 GCF_001483705.2 Eufriesea mexicana | reverse complement strand
GCCATTGGATTGAAGGCGTTAGGCGATCTATTCGCCATGCTATATCATGTTACAGATTTGGATCGAACAATTCTCAGTCAAGTAGATGGCTGTACTTGCCATTCGGTTGAAAGCGTTAGGCGATCTATTCACCATGCTAAAACAGGTTATAGATTTTGAATAGACCAATTCTCTGGCAAGTAGATGGCTGTACATGCCATTGGTT
>NW_017012792.1:0-205 GCF_001483705.2 Eufriesea mexicana | reverse complement strand
CGGGTTCCGTGGAAGGCAGAAATATCGGCCTCGGCACGTTAGGTAGAGTAAGGCTATGTTCGGTTATGTTCTGTTGGTTTCCGTTGGATCTGCGTAGCATTGACGTTACCGATGTACACTGCAATTCTATAGATATCTGCGCTTTACGCTCCACTAATGTGCTCTGCGTGGCTCTGGGGAGACCAGCAGTGGTGGTCGCGTCTGG
>NW_017012791.1:0-205 GCF_001483705.2 Eufriesea mexicana | reverse complement strand
AAGTAGATGGCTGTACTTGCCGTTGGGTTGAAGGTGTTAGGCGATCTACTCACCAAGCTATATTAAGTTATAGATTTTGAATAGACCAATTCTCTGGCAAGTAGATGGCTGTACTTGCCATTTTATTGTAGGCGTTAGGCGATCTAATCGCCAAGCTATAACAAGTCATAGATTTTGAATAGACCTATTTTCTGGCAAGTAGATG
>NW_017012790.1:0-205 GCF_001483705.2 Eufriesea mexicana | reverse complement strand
GAGAATATGTCCATCCAAAATCTATAATCAGATATAGCTTGCTGAATAGGTCGCCCAACGCTTTCAATCCAATGGCAAGTAGAGCCATCTACTTTCCCGAGAATAGGTATATTGAGTATCTTTAATCTGTTATAGCTTTTTTAATAGATCGCCTAACGCCTTCAATCCAATGGCATGTGCAGACATCTACTTGCCAGAAAATAGG
>NW_017012789.1:0-205 GCF_001483705.2 Eufriesea mexicana | reverse complement strand
AAGATATTGTAAAAATTGTTCAATGATCCGAAATAATAACGGATACCGCGTATTATTGTAGTTAAATATTTATTTCGTCAATTGCAGTAATTAAAACACGAGCAATAATGACACTACTTCATGAAATATTTTGTTCTGACACTGAAAGTTTCACTTTAACGCAAGTAAATATTCCACCACGTGTTACCGACATGTTGTATTCGCG
>NW_017012788.1:0-205 GCF_001483705.2 Eufriesea mexicana | reverse complement strand
GATTCTATTGGCTTTCTATAGCCTTCGCAATGCTACAGAATCTGGATCGTAAATTCAATCTTATTGACATTTTAGGCTAATATAGTGGTGAGTTAACTTTCTCGCAAAAATAAGGAGGAAAGATTGTGGTGGCGTGCTATATGCTTTGCAATGCAATAGAATCTTCCTGCAAAAATTCAATTTTATTGACATTTTCGACTAATTG
>NW_017012787.1:0-205 GCF_001483705.2 Eufriesea mexicana | reverse complement strand
CACTGTAGATGATCAAATATCAAAGGCTGCTGTTAAAAGGCATCTTCTGTCTTTGTTGACATAGATGCTACTCCTTTCACTAAACATCTTGAGTTTGCGCTTATTTTAGGACAGGAAGATTTTATATGTCCTGGTTCTTGGTAGTTAACCCTTTGCACTCCGTTGTCCTCTCTGAGGGATGTCCTCTCTGAGGGATGTCCCCTCT
>NW_017012786.1:0-205 GCF_001483705.2 Eufriesea mexicana | reverse complement strand
TGAATTGTGTTACGTTTGGTTTAGTCACGATTTCTTAGGATAGGTCATGATAGCAATGACATTAGCGCTATACAGAGCTATTCGACGTACTTCTGCATTGTACGGTGCTCTAGCTTGTTCTCCTTGGCTCTGAGGATGCCAACAAATGGTTCTCTGCACGTAGGTTGTGCTGGGCTACGTTTCGTTTGGTTGGGTAACGTTAAAT
>NW_017012785.1:0-205 GCF_001483705.2 Eufriesea mexicana | reverse complement strand
CAAAACCTAAAACCCAAGACCCAAGACCTAGAACCCAAGATCTAAGACCCCAGATTCAAGGCCCAAAATCCAAGACCCAGGACTCAAGACCTAAAACCCAAGATCCAAGATTCAAGATTCGAAATCTAAAATCCAAGACATGTAGGACCTAAAACCCAAGATCCGAAAGCTAAAACGAAAAATTGGGGACAAGACTGGGGACTCA
>NW_017012784.1:0-205 GCF_001483705.2 Eufriesea mexicana | reverse complement strand
ATGCTATGGCCATTGTAGCGCAATATAATCTGGCTGGAAAATCCAATTATATTGACATTTTCGTAAGACATCGTGGTGAGGAAACTTTCTTGCATAAAGAAGGAGGAAAGACTCTATTGGCGTGCTATAGCCATTGCAATGTTGTAGAATATGTCTGGAAATTTCAATTTTATTCACATATACGACTATTGTCGTGATGAGCTAA
>NW_017012783.1:0-205 GCF_001483705.2 Eufriesea mexicana | reverse complement strand
AACTCAGCCTAACGTGCCGCGACCACTACTGCTAGCCTCCCCAAAATCAAGCAGAGCACATTGGTGGAGTGTAGAACGCAGAAATCCATCGAATCGCTGTGTACATCAGATAAGTCAGTGCTACCCAAACCCGTCCCAAACAAACCGAACGTATCCAAACGTAGCATAACTCAACCCAACTTGCCGAGACCGCTGTTGCTGTCCA
>NW_017012782.1:0-205 GCF_001483705.2 Eufriesea mexicana | reverse complement strand
TCTATTGGTTTGTCACAACGATTGCATTGCAATGGATTCCGACTGAAAAGTTCAATTCCATTGCATTTTTCGACTAATATCATGGTGCGCAAGCTTCTCTGCATGAATAAGGAGGAAAGATTATATTGGTTTGCTATAGCCTTTGCATTGCAATAGAATCTGAACGAAAGTTAATTTTATTGACATTTTTGTGCAACATTGTTGT
>NW_017012781.1:0-205 GCF_001483705.2 Eufriesea mexicana | reverse complement strand
CTGGCATAAGTATGGAGGAAAGATGCTTTTGGCGTGCTATAACCATTGCAATGCTGTAGAATCTGCCCGGAAATTTCAATTTCATTGACATTTTCGGCTAATATCGTGGTGAGTTAACTTTCTTGCATGACTAAGGAGGAAAGATCCTTATGGAGCGCTATAGCCATTGCAATGCTATAGAATCTGGCCGGAAAATTCAATTTTA
>NW_017012780.1:0-205 GCF_001483705.2 Eufriesea mexicana | reverse complement strand
TGCAATAAAGTTAGCTCACCACGATATTAGTCGAAAATGACAAAAAAATTGAATTTTCCAGGAAGATTCAATAGCGTTGCAAAGGTAATAGCGCGCCAATAGAATCTTTCCTCCTTATTTATGCAAGAAAGTTAGCCCACAGCGATATTAATCGAAAATGTCAATAAAATTGAATTTTCCAGGCATATTCCATAGCATTGCGACA
>NW_017012779.1:0-205 GCF_001483705.2 Eufriesea mexicana | reverse complement strand
TCCCGAGATCCAAGCAGAATGACCTAGAGCACAGTGGCACGCAGAAAAGCACCGCATTGCAGTGTGTATCGCAAATGTCGAAGTTATCCTGTCATAAGCTGACCAAACTTAACCTAACAATACGTATCCTAACAAAATATGGCGTGCCGAGACCCCTGTAGCTGGCCTCTCCAGAGAAGAACAGAACGTATTAGAGCAGAGTAGA
>NW_017012778.1:0-205 GCF_001483705.2 Eufriesea mexicana | reverse complement strand
AACAGAGAGTAACATCTTCCGGTCAAACGTTATCTAACCCTACCTAACGCGCAGCAGTCACAGCTTTTGCCCTCCTCAGAGCAAAGCAGAGCATTTTCGAGAAGAGTAGAGCGCAGGAATCCATAGAATCGCAGTGTATAGCAGAAAAGTCGAAGCAATCCGAACCTGACCAAAACAAACGTAACATAGCAAAGCGTGGTCTACC
>NW_017012777.1:0-205 GCF_001483705.2 Eufriesea mexicana | reverse complement strand
TCGATCTGCTATTTATTCGCGCCGATAATCACGCGATCCGCTCGCTGTTCGCACCAAAAATCGTTCGATCCGCTCGCTATCCGCTCCGACAATCACTCGATTCACTGACTATCTACGCCGACAATAACTCGATTCGCTCGCCATCCGCGTCGACAGTCACTCGATTCACTTGTTATCCGCGCCAAAAATCACTCGATTCGCTCGC
>NW_017012776.1:0-205 GCF_001483705.2 Eufriesea mexicana | reverse complement strand
CTAACCTAACCAAATGTAAACAATTCAACCTAATGTACCTAGCCAAATCTTTCTGTGCTCCATTCCGCCAAGCAGGGCACATTAGGTGAGAGTAGATCGCAGAGGTCCGTAGAATGGCCGTGTATAGCACGAAAGTCAGAGGTATCCTAACCTAACGCAAACAATCCTATCATAACATAACGTAACCTGACACAACCTGACGCGC
>NW_017012775.1:0-205 GCF_001483705.2 Eufriesea mexicana | reverse complement strand
TAACTTTCTTGCATTAACAAGGAGGAAGAATACTATTAGCGTGCTGTTGCCGCTGCAATGCTAAATAATCTCGCTGAAAAATACAATTTTATTGACATTTCCGGACAATATCCAGGTGAGATGTTCTCCTTGGATATATAATGAGTAAATATTCTATTGGCGAGCTACGGCCATTGCAGTGCAATAGAATCCGGCTGGAAAATCC
>NW_017012774.1:0-205 GCF_001483705.2 Eufriesea mexicana | reverse complement strand
CTGGCAAGTAGATGGCTGTACTTGCCATTGGAGAGAAGGCGTTAAGTGATCTATTCACCAAGCCATAAGAGGTTATAGATTTTGAATAGACCTATTTTCTTGCAAGTAGAAGTCTGTACCTGCCATTGGATTGAAGGCGTTGGGCGACATATTCACCAAGCTATAACAAATTATAGATTTTGAATACACGTATTCTCTTGCAAGT
>NW_017012773.1:0-205 GCF_001483705.2 Eufriesea mexicana | reverse complement strand
AGTACAGCAGATCGCAGAATTCCACTGAACAACAGATCACGAAATTCTAAGCAATCCGTACGTGACCCAAACCAATATAACGAAACCAAACGCAGCATAGCACAACCTATCTGGCCAAGACCGCTATTACTGGCCTCCGCGCGCCGACCAAAGTATAGTATAGCAATGTAGAGCATAGAAATTCACCGAATAGCGGCGTGTAGCA
>NW_017012772.1:0-205 GCF_001483705.2 Eufriesea mexicana | reverse complement strand
GCGCAAGTGGTTAACATACATTATTGTTGTAAATTTACGGCTATGCAACGATGGTGGCAGGTCTGTTAGAGGTTGGAGACCAATACCGACCTTTGGACTTCAAGGACCTTCGATACTGTATATCGTCAATAGGTCGTTCTCAGTTGGCGACGGTTAATGACGGACCAAATTTCATTGAGGAAGGTTGCTCTTACAGTGGACTGTA
>NW_017012771.1:0-205 GCF_001483705.2 Eufriesea mexicana | reverse complement strand
AAATGTCAATAAAATTGAACTTTTCAGCCTGATTCTATTGCAATGAAATGGCTATAACAAACCAATAGGATCCTTCCTCCGTATTTCTGCATAAAAGCTTTTCCTCCAGGATACTACTCGAAAATGACAACAAAATTGAACATTCCAGCCGGATTCTATAGCAATGCAATGGCTATAGCAAACCAATAGAATCTTTCCTCATTAT
>NW_017012770.1:0-205 GCF_001483705.2 Eufriesea mexicana | reverse complement strand
GAAATGCACCAAAAAACAGCATAAACCACGAAAGTCAAAGCTAACCTAACCAAACATTGCCTATCTCGTCGTAACCAATCGTAACATAACCCAATGTGCCACGGTCACTATTGCTCGCCGCCACAGAGTCGAGCAGAGTGAAGTGGAGCAATGGAGAACGCAGGATTCCTCCGAATATCAATGTACCGCACATAAGGATAAGGTA
>NW_017012769.1:0-205 GCF_001483705.2 Eufriesea mexicana | reverse complement strand
TTCTGGCACCCCAGATACAAGCAGATGCTCGTAGGGCAACGCAGAGCGCGGATATCGGACGTAAAGCAGTTTATAGCACACAAGTCAAAGCAATCCCAACCCTACTTCGCCTAACCTAACATAAAGATGCGAGATCTATGTTACGCAAACGTGCGACGAATGCTACTGCTGGCCTCGCTAGATAAATCAGATGCTAGTAGTGCAA
>NW_017012768.1:0-205 GCF_001483705.2 Eufriesea mexicana | reverse complement strand
CGCTATTTGGTGGGCTTCTGTGGTCTACTGTACTCTGCTACACTCTTCTTGGATCAGGGGAGGCCAGGAGCAGTGATAGAGGCGCGCCATATGCGGCTATGCGACGCTTTGCTACGTTAGGTTAGGCCAGGTTAGGTTACGATATTTACGTCTTTTGTGCTATTCACAGCAATTCGGTGGATTTCTGCGGGGTACTCTGCTCTAG
>NW_017012767.1:0-205 GCF_001483705.2 Eufriesea mexicana | reverse complement strand
CAAATCAATAAATGAACATGAAAAAATTGAATTGGAGTTAATTATCCTACACTGTTGGTGAATTGGTAAATAGGCAGGTAGGCAGCTAAGTAACTAGATAAATTGGTGGATAGGTAGGTGAGTAGGTAAGTAGACAGACAGGTAAGTAGGTAGATACGTAAAGGTAGGTAGGTAGGTAGGTAGGTAGGTGGGTGGATGGGTGTGG
>NW_017012766.1:0-205 GCF_001483705.2 Eufriesea mexicana | reverse complement strand
TTATGGATGTATGGATGTATGAACGTATGGATGTGTGGATTTAGGGATGTATGGATGAATGTACGTATGTATGTGTGGATGTATGGATGTATGTATGCATGGATGTATGGATGTGTGGATGTATGGATGTATGGACGTATGCTTGAACGGAGGGATGGATGAATGAATGGATGGATGCATGGATGGATGGATGTATGGATGGATG
>NW_017012765.1:0-205 GCF_001483705.2 Eufriesea mexicana | reverse complement strand
AAGGATAGGATAACTTTGACTTTTGCGCTATTCACTGCTCCGCGGTCGGCATCTGTGCACTGCGTTGCTGCACTGGTATCTGCTTGTCCCTGGAGCGTCCAGCAGTGGCGGTCGTGGCGCGTCTGGTTGAGTTACGTTACGATTGGCTCAGTTATGTTTGGCTAAGTTTGGGTGGGATGGCTTTGACTTTTGTGCTGTACACTGC
>NW_017012764.1:0-205 GCF_001483705.2 Eufriesea mexicana | reverse complement strand
GGGACGCCAGCAATGTTTGTCTCGGCACGTTAGGTTGAGTTAGGTTACGTTTGGTTAGGTAAGATTAGTCTGGTTTATGTTAGGGTATCTTTGACCGCTCTGCTATAAACTGCATTCCTTTGGACTTCTGCGCTCTACTCTGTTTTAATATGTTCTGCTTGGCGATGCGGAGGCCAGCAATAGTGGTCTAGGCACCTTAGGTTGT
>NW_017012763.1:0-205 GCF_001483705.2 Eufriesea mexicana | reverse complement strand
TACGATCTTTCCGCCTTTTCTACGCAAGAAAGGTAGCTCACCACGGTATTAGTTGAAAATGTCAATAAAATCGAAGCTGCCAGGCTCATTCCATATCACTGCAATGGCTGTAGTACGCCAAAAGGATCCTTCCTCCTTTCTAATGCAAGCAAGCCAGCTCACCACGATATTAGTCGAAAATGACAATAAAAATGCACTTTCCAGC
>NW_017012762.1:0-205 GCF_001483705.2 Eufriesea mexicana | reverse complement strand
AACCTGACCTGACGTGACCGGACCTGACATTAGCTGAACTGACCTGACCTGACCTGACATGCCACGACCTGACCTGAAATCACATGGCCCGACCTGGAATGGCCTAACATGACCTGATCTGAACGGAACTGACCCGTCATGTCCTGTCCCGACCTGAACTGAACTGACCAGGCCTGACCTGAACCGACCTGACCTGAACTGACCT
>NW_017012761.1:0-205 GCF_001483705.2 Eufriesea mexicana | reverse complement strand
TATAAGGAGGAAGAATACTATTGGCGTGCTATTGCCATTGCAATGCTATATAATCTGGCTGGAGAAACAAATTTTATTAACATTTTCTCCCAATATCGTGGTGAGCGAACTTTCTTGCATGAAGAAGGTGGGAAGGTTCTACTTGCGTGCAATACCAGTTGCAGTGCTATAGAATCAGGCTGGAAAGTTTAATTTTATTGACATT
>NW_017012760.1:0-205 GCF_001483705.2 Eufriesea mexicana | reverse complement strand
ACTGCGCTCTAGTTTGCTCTGCTTTGCTCTGGGAAGGCCAGTTAAGGTAGTCTCGGCACGTTAGGTTGGAATGGGACACGTTTGCTATTGTTACGTCAGCTTTTGTTAGATTTGTATAGCTTCGACTCTTCTGTTATACACTGCGATTCCATGGACTCCTGCAATCCATTCCCCTCTATTATGCTCTGCTTGGCTCCGTGGAGGC
>NW_017012759.1:0-205 GCF_001483705.2 Eufriesea mexicana | reverse complement strand
ATATTCTGCTTGGCTCTGCGGAGGGCAGCAATCGTGGTCTCGCCAGGTTAGGTTGAAGTAGGCTACGATTTGTTATGTCACCGTTTGCTAGGTTAGCATAGGACAGCTTTGACTTTTGCGCTATACTCTACTTTTCGGTGGGTTCCTGCGATCTACCCTTCTGTGGTATGTTCTGCATGGCTCTGGGGAGGCCAGCTATAGTATC
>NW_017012758.1:0-205 GCF_001483705.2 Eufriesea mexicana | reverse complement strand
GAAGAAACCATGTAGAAAAGTGTAAAAATATGTATATGTCATAATGTTATTTATCGAGTTATTGACGAAAGAACTCCAGTCGTGTCGCATCGGACCGAACGAAAGGGACGATCCCAGTCGTATCGCTTCCAACCGGCCGAATGGGACGAACGCCATTCGTGTCGCTTCGGACCGACTGAAAGGACGATCTTCGCTCCGGTCGATG
>NW_017012757.1:0-205 GCF_001483705.2 Eufriesea mexicana | reverse complement strand
AGCCTAAAATGTCAATTAAATTGAATTTTCCCGTCAGATTCTATGGCATTACAATGACTATAGCATGCCAATAGTATCTTTCCTCCTTATTTATGAAACAAAATTAGCACACCACGATATTAGTCGTAAGTGTCAATAAGAATGAATTTTCCAGTCAGATTCCATAGCATTGCAATGGCTACAGCATGCCAATAGAATCTTTCCT
>NW_017012756.1:0-205 GCF_001483705.2 Eufriesea mexicana | reverse complement strand
CTTAAAGCAATCCTGACCAAAGTTAACCTAAGCCAACCGAACCGAATGTAACGTGACCGAATGTAGTATGCCGAGACCAATATTGCTGGCCTTCGCAGAGCCAAGCTAAAAACATTAAAGCACTGTAGAGGGTAGAAATCCACCTTATAGCAGGCTATCGCACTAAAGACAAAGCTATCCTCTCGTAACATAGCCAACCGTACCA
>NW_017012755.1:0-205 GCF_001483705.2 Eufriesea mexicana | reverse complement strand
TTAACTTTCTTGCATAAATAAGGAGGAATGACTCTATTGGCGTACTATAGGCATTGCAATGCTATAAAATCTGGCTGGAAAGTTCAATCTTATTGATAGTTGCGTCTAATATCGTGGTAGGCTGTCTTTCTTGCATAAATAACTATGAAAGATTCTATTGGCGTGCTATAGCCGCTCAAGTGCGGTAGAATGAGGCTGAAGAATT
>NW_017012754.1:0-205 GCF_001483705.2 Eufriesea mexicana | reverse complement strand
CCCGGTGACGGCTGAGCGAGTGTTAATACCTTGACAACGGCTTAAGCAAAATACACACAGCAGTGTTTTGAAAATGTTTCAATATCAGCTCCAAGAATACGTAGTAAAAAGTGTAGAATTTTATTTAAAAATGTAAACGTGATCTTCATAGAGTTTTCTAGGGTAATTTTACAGTCAAATAATTGTTATTACGATATGTTCTCTA
>NW_017012753.1:0-205 GCF_001483705.2 Eufriesea mexicana | reverse complement strand
CGCGGCACGTTAGGGTGAGTTTAGTTACGTTCAGCTATGATACGATTGATTTGGTTAGGATAGCATAGCGTTGACCCTTGTGCTATACACAGTTATTCGGTGGATTTCCGCTATCTACTGTGCTATAGAATCTCCTGCTCGCCTATGGGGATGACAGCATTATTGGTATCGGCGCGTTGTGATATCTTATGTTAGATTCGGCTAC
>NW_017012752.1:0-205 GCF_001483705.2 Eufriesea mexicana | reverse complement strand
AGCATGGCAATGACTATAGCACGCCAACATGATATTTCTTCCTTATTTATGCAAGAAAGTTAGTTCACCACGAAATAAGTCGAAAATGTCAATAAAAATGAATTTTCCCGCCAGATTCTATAGCATCGCAATGGCTATAGCTCGCCAATAGAATCTTCCCCCATTATTTATGCAAGAAAGTTAGGTCACGACGAAATTAGTCGAA
>NW_017012751.1:0-205 GCF_001483705.2 Eufriesea mexicana | reverse complement strand
ATGTCTAAGCTATACTGTCCTAACCTCAACGTACTTATCATAACTGAACGCGGCATAGCTCAACCTAACGTGTCGAGAAGACCATTGCTGGCCCACCCGAGTCAAGTATAATATGTTAGAGCACAGTATAGCGCAGAACTGAGCCGAATTGCAGTGGATAGCACAAAAGCCGTAGATATACTTGCATAGCCTGCGTAACCTGACT
>NW_017012750.1:0-205 GCF_001483705.2 Eufriesea mexicana | reverse complement strand
ATGATAATTAGAAAATCTAGTGATTCAAATTATTATATTTCGAAACGAGACAATTTACTGATTGTCTGATTCAATGATATCAAGTTCCTTCCTTACAAAACGTCTATCTAACCCTTAACCAAATTTATATCCTAACGTCTACAACATAGTCCTAATAAAAGGATGTAATCTTTCCAGACGAGGTGACAGAGATCAGTAATAAGAC
>NW_017012749.1:0-205 GCF_001483705.2 Eufriesea mexicana | reverse complement strand
ACCCAACCTAAATTAACGTAACCTAACCAAACATAACCTAGCCTAGCCTAACCTAATCTAACCCAACCCAACCCAACGAACCGAACCCAACCTAGCCTAACCAAACGTAACATAACCCAACATAACCTAACCTAACCTAACATAACATAACATCTCCAAATCTAATCTAACCTAGCCCAACCCAAACCAAACCAACCCAACCCAA
>NW_017012748.1:0-205 GCF_001483705.2 Eufriesea mexicana | reverse complement strand
CAATCCATCCAAACATACATCCATCAGTACATCCGCCTTTCCACAATCCATCCATCCATACATTCATCCATCCATACATACATCCATCCATCCATCCATCCTTCCATATATCCATTCATCCGTACATCTGCCCATCCAAAGGTCCACTCATCCATACATCCATCGATCCATAAATCTATCCGCTCATTCACCCATCCATGTATAC
>NW_017012747.1:0-205 GCF_001483705.2 Eufriesea mexicana | reverse complement strand
GAGGGCAGAAGTCCATCGAATGGCAGCGTACAGGCAGAAAAGTCAATGCTATCCTTATCTAGCTCAAACTGGCGTACCACAACCAAACGTAACCAGACTTAACCTAACGAGCCGAAACTACTAATGCTGGCCTCCACAGAAGCAAGCAGAGTATACTTGAGCCCAGTAGAGCGCAGAAATCCGCCGTATTGCGGTGTAAACACAA
>NW_017012746.1:0-205 GCF_001483705.2 Eufriesea mexicana | reverse complement strand
CAAGGGTACTCGACGGCTATAGTATTGCGATGACAACTGTACACAGTCCTGCGTCGTCAATTTATAATTTCACGAGTAATAATTCATCTGCTTTCATCGTTTCATAAATGCAGTGTAATATATACTATCAGTGAAAGGATTAATCCAACTGCAACGGTGAAACGAAGGAAGATGCACTAAATGACGAACTCTCAATTGTTTGTAT
>NW_017012745.1:0-205 GCF_001483705.2 Eufriesea mexicana | reverse complement strand
AGCAATTGTGGCGGCGGCACGTTAGGTTGTGTTAGAGTGCGTTCGATTTTGTTAGGATACGTTACGTTAGACTAGGGTTGCTTCGACTTTCTTGTTGTAAACTGTGATTGTGTAGAATCCAACGCTCTACTGTGTTCTACTGTACTATGCTCGAACCTGGGGAGCCCAGCAATACTTGTAGCGACACGTTATTTTGAGATATATT
>NW_017012744.1:0-205 GCF_001483705.2 Eufriesea mexicana | reverse complement strand
CTGGAAAATACAATTTTGTTGACATTTTCGACTAATATCGTGGTGAGCAAACTTCCATGCGTTCGTAAGGAGGAAAGATGCTTTTTGAGTGCTATAGCCATTGCAATGATGTAGATTGTGGCTGGCAAATTCAATTTTATTGACGTTTCGACTAATATCGTGGTGTGCTATCTTTCTTTCATAAATAAGGAGGAAGGATTGAATT
>NW_017012743.1:0-205 GCF_001483705.2 Eufriesea mexicana | reverse complement strand
GAGCACGGGGTGATTCTTCGGGCAAAAATATGGAATAAGGGTGGAATAAAATCTGTTCATTTTTGACTTGATTTTTGGGAAAATCGTATTTGAGAAGTCGCGATTCGTTGAGTATATAAGTATAACGCATGCAGTAATTTCGAATAATATTGCGGTATCTAAGACAAAGAAAATTTTTGGTGAACGAAATTTGGTTTTGTTAATT
>NW_017012742.1:0-205 GCF_001483705.2 Eufriesea mexicana | reverse complement strand
TCCGCCGCACTGCAGTGTATAGCACAAAAGTCGAGGATATCCTAACCTAACCTGGCCTAAACTCTCCTAACCGTGCGTGACATAGCTCAACGAAGCGTGCCGCAGCAACTGGCGCTGGTATCCCAGTAGCAAAGCAGAATACAGCAGTGGAATATAGATCACTAGTATCCACCGAATAGCAGTCTATAGCACGAAAGTCAAGGCC
>NW_017012741.1:0-205 GCF_001483705.2 Eufriesea mexicana | reverse complement strand
CAACCATACATACATCCATACATCCATCCATATATACATCCATACATCCATCCATTCATTCATACATCCATCCATACATCCATTCATATATACATCCATACATCCAAACATCCGTATCATTGATACATATATACATCCATATATCCGTACATCCGTATCATCCATACATTCGTACATGCATACATACATACATACATACATCCAT
>NW_017012740.1:0-205 GCF_001483705.2 Eufriesea mexicana | reverse complement strand
CTCTGCGTTGCTCTACTATACTCTCCTCGACACTGAAGAGGCCAGCAATGGTGGCCTCTTCACACTAGATTGAGTTAGGATAAGCTTGGCTTGGCTATGTTAGGATAAGCTTGGTAAGGGTAGGTTTGACTTTTGTACTATACACTGCTATTCGGTCGATACCTGTACACTCTGTAGCTCCACTAGCATCTGCTTGTCTCTGGCG
>NW_017012739.1:0-205 GCF_001483705.2 Eufriesea mexicana | reverse complement strand
TAGTGACTCAGGAGTCAACCTTGTGTCAACGGATGCCTCTTGTCATCAAATCTTTTCCTATTATGTCGTTATATACAAACTCGAAACTCGAGACAAGTTATCCGTAACAATGCGAAGTCCACCGATAGCCAATCCTGTGTCAACCAATATTTCCCCCAAACATACCACTTTTCTAACATACAGTCCCGCTTATATATATATCTGT
>NW_017012738.1:0-205 GCF_001483705.2 Eufriesea mexicana | reverse complement strand
GCACAAAGGCTGCAGATGTCCTAACCCAACCTGGCCCAACCTATCCTAGAGAAACTCTGCATATCTCAACGTAAAATGCCGCGACCGCTGCTCCTGGTATCCCCAGATCCAAACAGGATGTAGTAGAGCACAGTAGATCACTGAAATCCACCGAGTAACAGTGTATAGCGCGAAAGTCGTGGCTTACCTAACTAAACTTAGCCTA
>NW_017012737.1:0-205 GCF_001483705.2 Eufriesea mexicana | reverse complement strand
GATAGGATGTAACAGTCTTTCACAATATGCACACCAATTCTACTGCACACCAATATTTTCTGCCTGGCTCTGTGGAGGCCAGCAATATTATTCTCAGCACGTTGGGTTGAGCTGTGTAACGCTTGGCTTCGATAAGTATGGGCTGGTTACGATGGAATAGCCCAGAGTGTTGTGCTATACCCCGATATTCGGTGGATTTTTGCGA
>NW_017012736.1:0-205 GCF_001483705.2 Eufriesea mexicana | reverse complement strand
AGCTTGACCCTGGGAATGCCGGGAAAAGCGGTCTCGGAACATAGTGTTGAGTCTTGTTACGTAAGGTTGTGTCACTTTTGGATAGGTTAGGATATGCTAGCATTGACTCTTAGGCTACACACTTCTCTTCGTATGACCTCTTTGTTTCTCATTGCTCCACTATACTCTGCACGACTCTGCGGAGACCTCTGTCGCCTTGGCTTTT
>NW_017012735.1:0-205 GCF_001483705.2 Eufriesea mexicana | reverse complement strand
ATGGATAGATTTATGGACCGATGGATGTATGAAAGGGAGGATGTATGGATGTGTGCTTGTACGAATGGATGTATGTATGGATGTATGGTTGTATGGTTGGGCGGATGTATGGATGTATGGATATGTGGAAGTATGGATGTACGGATGTGTGGATGTATGGATGTACGAATGTATGGATGTACGAATGTATGGATGTACGGATGTA
>NW_017012734.1:0-205 GCF_001483705.2 Eufriesea mexicana | reverse complement strand
ATAACAGAATATAGATTTTGAATAGATATATCGTCTGGCAAGTAGATGGCTGTACTTGTCATTTGATTGAAGGCGTGAGGCTATCTATTCACCAAGCTGTATCAGGTTATAGATTTTGTACAGGCTTAATCTCAGACAATTTGACGGCTGTACTTGCTATTGGATTGAAGGCGTTAGTCGATCTATTCACCATGCTATTGCAAAT
>NW_017012733.1:0-205 GCF_001483705.2 Eufriesea mexicana | reverse complement strand
GTGCTATAGATATTGCAATGATATAGAATGTTGTTGGAAGGTTTAATTTTATTGACATTTTCGGATAATATCGTGGGGAGCAGGCTTTCATTCATAAATAAGGAGGAAAGATTCTATTGGCAAACTATAACCATTGCAATGGTGTAGAATCTGTTTGAAAAATTCAATTTCATTGACATTTTCGATTAATGTCGCGGTGAGCTAA
>NW_017012732.1:0-205 GCF_001483705.2 Eufriesea mexicana | reverse complement strand
TGGATGTCCGGGTGTATGGATATATGGATGTATGGATGTGTGGGTGGATGAAAGGATTGGTGGATGAACTGAAGAGTGGATGAAAGGATGTGTGGATGAAGCGATGCATGGACGTATGGATGAGCATATGGATGCATGGATGTATGGATGTACGGATGAATGTCTGGATGTATGTATGAATGCATGTATGGATGCAGTTAAAGGC
>NW_017012731.1:0-205 GCF_001483705.2 Eufriesea mexicana | reverse complement strand
TGACATTTTTGATTAATATCGTGGTGAGGTAGCTTTCGTGCATAAATAAGAAGGATATATTCTTTTGGCGCGCTATAGCCATTGCAATGCTAAAGTATCTGCCCCGAAAATTCAATATTATTGATATTTTCGACTAATATCTTGGTGAGGTAACTTTTGTGCATAAATAAGGAGGAAATATTCTATTGGCGCGCTATAGCCATTG
>NW_017012730.1:0-205 GCF_001483705.2 Eufriesea mexicana | reverse complement strand
AAATAATTTGTCCAAAGACTGATCCAAAGATTGGTCTAACGATTAGGAACAAAATTAATTCCACCATAATTATTAATTTGTTACATCTTCTTGTAGAAACAGAGATTTACAGTATGGAGATTAAGGTAGCTTCACTATACCCTTGACAGAGGGTAGGAGTTATGTGCTAATAGTCAGCTTTTTTCTTTTTTAATGCAAAAGGTAA
>NW_017012729.1:0-205 GCF_001483705.2 Eufriesea mexicana | reverse complement strand
GGGGCAGCTACTAACAGTGTTCTCGGCACGATAGCTTGCGATATGTTACGCATGGCTAGGTTATGTTAGATCTGGCTAGGTTTGAAAAGCATCGTCTTTTCTGCTATACACTGCGGCTCTACGAATTTGTGCGCTCTACTGTCCAATGTTATGCTCTGGTTTGCTCTGTGGGTACCAGCAATACTAGATGCGTCACGTTTCGATG
>NW_017012728.1:0-205 GCF_001483705.2 Eufriesea mexicana | reverse complement strand
CACGATATTAGCCGAAAATGTCAATGAAATTGATCTTCCCAACAATATTCTACTGCATTGCATGGCTATAGCACTCCAGAAGGATCTTTCCTCCTTACATGGAGAAGGAAGTTAGCTCACCACGATATTAGCAGAAAATGATTATATGATTGAATTTTCCAGCAAGATTCTATAGGATTGCAATGCCTATAGCATGCCAAGAGCG
>NW_017012727.1:0-205 GCF_001483705.2 Eufriesea mexicana | reverse complement strand
GTTGGCGGATGTACTCAGCACCGTACTGTCAGTTTTAAATTTCCAAAGCTGTAACCGTACTATATACTGGTTATCATAGAATTGCTATGCAATTTGCTGCATCAGGCGACTTATGATGCAACGTCTACAGCACTGTGATGATTGCTGTACTCAGCACCGTGTTGCCAATTGCTTATATCTCGAGGTTCACTTGATCTGTATTTCA
>NW_017012726.1:0-205 GCF_001483705.2 Eufriesea mexicana | reverse complement strand
CATGGAGAGCTAACTTTCTTGCATAAGAATGGAGGAAAGGTTCCATTGGAGTGCTATAGCCATAGCAATTCTCTGGGATCTGACTGGAAAATACAATTTTGATGACAGTTACGACTGATATCGCGGTGAGCTAACTTTGTTCCGTAAATAAGGAGGGCAGATTATATTGGCGTGCTATAGCCATTGCATTGCTATAGTATCTGGC
>NW_017012725.1:0-205 GCF_001483705.2 Eufriesea mexicana | reverse complement strand
ATTCGGTGGACTTCTGCATTCTACTGTGCTTTGATATGTTCTGCTTGGCTCTGTGGCGGTCTGTAATAGTACTCCCGGAAGTTCAGGTTGAGTCAGGTTACGTTTCGCTGGGATAGGTTAGGAAGGCTAGGTTAGAGTTTCTTCTGCCTTTGCGCTGTAAACTACTATTCGGTGGATTTCTTCGATCAAATGTGCTCTAATGTAC
>NW_017012724.1:0-205 GCF_001483705.2 Eufriesea mexicana | reverse complement strand
ATAAATAAAAGTGCATTTCTAGCTATGACATGTCAATTTTACAAGATTCCAAATTTTATAATTACCTTATTTCACAATATTTACGAGATTTTTTAAAGATCAGATATTCAATCCTATACACAATAAAGCAGGTTACTATTATTTTTTACTATTCGTTTATTATTTTATTTTTTACTATTATTTTATTATTTTATAGGTTATGTTA
>NW_017012723.1:0-205 GCF_001483705.2 Eufriesea mexicana | reverse complement strand
CCGCGTTGCTGCACATAGCACAAAAGCCATAGACATAACCTGACCATTCATTACCTATCCAAACGTAGTATATCTAAGCGTAACGTGACAAGAACAACATTGCCGGCATCTCCAAAGCCAGGGAGAGCACGATAGAGCACACTAGAGCGTAGAAATCCACCGAATAGCAGTGAATAGCACAGAAGTCAAAGTAGCTTATCCAAAC
>NW_017012722.1:0-205 GCF_001483705.2 Eufriesea mexicana | reverse complement strand
AAGTGGTCTAGGCACGTTAGGCTAATATAAGCATGGATTGTCTCGGTTAGGTTAGGTCAGGTTCGGTTTGGATAGGTTAGGTTAGGTTTGGGAAGCACTGACTTTTCTGCTATATACTGCGGTTCTATGGACTTCTGCGCTATACTTTTCGCTACCACACTCCGCTTGTGTATCGGGGCGCCAGAAATTGTGGTAGTAGCAAGTT
>NW_017012721.1:0-205 GCF_001483705.2 Eufriesea mexicana | reverse complement strand
ACGGCCTTCAAGTGGGGCATTTATTTATTCAAAATTTATTATTCGATATCCGGTATTTAGTTACCGGTATTCCACGACGAAATAGTTAAAAATTTCATATTAAAATCAGCTTAACTCGAATTTGTATTTGCTACGCTATATATTTTGTTACTCATAAAAGTAGTTTACACTTTTTCAGAAGGGGAACAATTTTTTTGTATACAGA
>NW_017012720.1:0-205 GCF_001483705.2 Eufriesea mexicana | reverse complement strand
AATAATATCGTGGTGATGTAACTTTCTTGCATAAATACGGAGGAAAGATTCTATTGGCCTGCTGTGGCCATTACAATTCTATAGTATCCGGACGGAGGATTCAATTTTATTGACATTTTCGAAAAATATCGTGGCGAGCTGTCATTCTTGCATTAATAATGAGGAAAGAACCTATTGGCGTGCAATAGCCATTGTAATGCTGTAG
>NW_017012719.1:0-205 GCF_001483705.2 Eufriesea mexicana | reverse complement strand
CTAGAGCTCAGTATAGCGCAGAAAACCATCGCATTCCAGTGTACAGCGCAAGAGTCAAAGAAACAGCACCCTAACCCAAACAAACCTGACCCAACCAGGCGAAACCTAACTGAACATAACGCGCCGCGACCACAGTCTCCGTCCTCCCCGGAGCAAAGCGGAGAATACTAGGTCACAGTAGAGCGCAGAAATCACCCGAACAGCA
>NW_017012718.1:0-205 GCF_001483705.2 Eufriesea mexicana | reverse complement strand
CTTTACTCTCCACTAACGTTTTCTTCTTGGCTCTGTTGAGGCCGCCAATAGTGCTCGCGGCACTTTAGGTTAAGTTATGCTACGTTTGTTCAGGTTATGTTATCTTGGGTTAGGCCTGCATATCCTTGACTTTCCTGGTACACACTGCTATACTGTGGCTTCATGCGCTCCACTGTGCCCAGGTATTTCCTGCTTGGCACTGGGG
>NW_017012717.1:0-205 GCF_001483705.2 Eufriesea mexicana | reverse complement strand
TACAACTGACAGGACGCTGCAACGTACATCCACCTGGAGAGAACTGTAGCAGACGGATTTTTCTGTTCAGTGGCGGTTTAGATTCTATAGCAGGTATAAGATATCTAACTACAAATCCATTACATCTCCTGGCATTAGCAATTGTCATAGCAGGATTAAGGACAGCCCTCATCACAGTACTCTAGCAATAGTATTGACTTGTTCA
>NW_017012716.1:0-205 GCF_001483705.2 Eufriesea mexicana | reverse complement strand
TGGACGAATGTATTTGTGTTTGTATGGTTGTATGTATTGATGTATGCATGGATGTATGGATTGGTGGATGGATGGATTGTTTTATGGATGTACGGATCGATGGATGTATGGGCGGGTGGATGTTTGGATGGATGCATGTACGGAAGTATGTATGTACTAATGTATGGATGTACGGATGAATGGATGTACGTATGTATATATGTAC
>NW_017012715.1:0-205 GCF_001483705.2 Eufriesea mexicana | reverse complement strand
ATCCAATGACAAGTACAGCCATCCACTTGCCAGATGATATATATATTCAAAATCTATATTCTGCTATAGCTTGGGGAATAGGCCGCCTAACGCCTTCAATCCCATGGCAAGTACAGTCATCTACTTGCCAGAGAATAGGACAATTCAATATCTATATCCTGTTATATCTTGGTGAACAGATGGCCGAACGCCTTCAGCCCAATGG
>NW_017012714.1:0-205 GCF_001483705.2 Eufriesea mexicana | reverse complement strand
AAAATAAAATAAAATAAAATAAAACAAAATGGAGGAAGCAATACCTAATTTAATATCCAATAGCAATGGAATAGAATCGGCGAATTTTGAATTGGAAAATTGGAAGAAATTTTTATTAAAAGAAGATCGTGGATTTTTGTGAGAATTTGGTATTTATAAAATATTTAAACACCCGGTATAATTAACATTTCTCAAATTAAATAAT
>NW_017012713.1:0-205 GCF_001483705.2 Eufriesea mexicana | reverse complement strand
TGCAATGATTATAAATTGAACTCGTGTGAAATAAATTTCAGCAATATTCAGGTACAAAATGTCATGGGAAAAATGGAAGGTAAGAATGTAAAAATTCAGAGTTCGAAAAATTCGAACACTTGTAATTTATCAGTTCCCTTCCACCGTCCAAAAATAAAAATCAGATTCATTTTGAATGATATTTCTTGCTTTCATAAATCAGCCA
>NW_017012712.1:0-205 GCF_001483705.2 Eufriesea mexicana | reverse complement strand
CAATCCAATGGCAAGTACAGCCGTCTACTTGCCAGATAATAAGTCTATTCAAAATCTATAAGCAGTCATAGCTTGGTGATTTGATCGCCTAACGCATTCAATCCAATGGCAAGTATAGCCGTCTACTTGCCAGAGAATAAGCCTATTCAATATCTATAACCCGTTATAGCTTGGTGAATAGATCGCCTAACGCCTTCAATCCAAT
>NW_017012711.1:0-205 GCF_001483705.2 Eufriesea mexicana | reverse complement strand
GAGGAAGGACACTATTGCCGTGCTATAGCCATTACAATGCTATAGTATCTGCATCGAAGATTCTACTTTATTGACATTTTCGAACAATATCGTTGTGAGCTAACTTTCTTACATAAATAATCAGTGAAAGAATCTATTGGTATGCTATAGCCATTGCAATGTTATAGAATCTGCCTCGAAAATTCAATTTTATTGACATTTTCGA
>NW_017012710.1:0-205 GCF_001483705.2 Eufriesea mexicana | reverse complement strand
GCAAAAGTTAAAGCTATCATAACCAGGCTTACCCTAAACCAACATAGCCAAACGTAACATGATCCAACAGAACGTGCCGCGACCACTATTTCTGTCCTCTCCAGAGTCAAGAGGAGCAGAGAACTGGAGTGCAGGGGGCAGTAATCCGTAAGATCGCAGTGTATATCTGAAAAGTCTCACCTACCCCAAACCAATTGAACATAAC
>NW_017012709.1:0-205 GCF_001483705.2 Eufriesea mexicana | reverse complement strand
GGCGGCCCGTTGGGTTGAGATTGGTAGCGTTTAACATTGTTACGGTTTGATAGGTTAGAATAAAGTAGCTATGCCTTTTGCGCTATACACTGATACTCGGTGGATTTCTCCGCTCCCCTGTGCTCTGAAAAGCCCTGCTTTTCTCTATGGAGGACAGAAATTGTGGCCGCGGCAAGTTATGTTGTGTTAGGTTACGCTTGGTAAT
>NW_017012708.1:0-205 GCF_001483705.2 Eufriesea mexicana | reverse complement strand
AACAAAAGGCAACTCCATGCTGTCATAAGCTATCCAATCTTAATATTTACTAACGTAACATATAACCTGACGTGTCGAGACCACCATCGCTGGCCTCCCTCGAGACGAGCAGAATATACTAGGTCACAGCAGAGCGCAAAAATCCACTTAATAGCAGTGTACGGCACAGAGGTCAAGGCTGTCCTAGCCTAACCTAACCAAACAT
>NW_017012707.1:0-205 GCF_001483705.2 Eufriesea mexicana | reverse complement strand
TCTAACCTGTTATAGCTTGGTGAATAGATAGCCTAACGCCTTCAATCCAATGGCTAGAACAGCAATCTACTTGCCAGAGAGTAGGTCTATTCAAAATCTATAACCCGTTATTGCTTGGTGAATAGATCGCCGAACGCCCTCTATCCAATGGCAAGTACAGCCGTCTACTTGCCAGAGAATAGGCCTATGCAAGATCTATAATCTG
>NW_017012706.1:0-205 GCF_001483705.2 Eufriesea mexicana | reverse complement strand
TATCTTGCCCTAATGAGGGGGAGAGATTCTATTCACGTGTTATAGCAATTGCAATGCTAGAGAAACTGGATGGAAAACACGATTTTATCTGCATTTTTGACTAGTATCGTGGTGAGATAGCTTTCTTTCATAAATAAGCGGCAAAATACTATTGGCATGCTATAGCCATTGCAATGCTATAGAATCTGGCTGGAAAATTCAATTT
>NW_017012705.1:0-205 GCF_001483705.2 Eufriesea mexicana | reverse complement strand
TACCGATACCATCGGCTTCTCCGCGAATCTGATTTGCCGTCTGTTTCTCTTTAATTATCCTATGTTCGTCGTCAAAGATCCGATGCAAAATTCGCGTTTCGAAAACGCGTTTAAACGTGATATTTGAATATTCCGAAACGAGTAGGCGACTTTTCGTATCCATTTCTTTCTCCCTTCTCGGGTGACTGGATATAGAGAAACGTGC
>NW_017012704.1:0-205 GCF_001483705.2 Eufriesea mexicana | reverse complement strand
GCGTTACGCGATCCTTTCACCAAGCTATAACAGGTTATAGATTTTGAATAGACCTATTCTCTGTGCAAGCAGATGGCTGTGCTTGCTAATCGATCGAAGGCGTTAGGCGATGTATTCACCAAACTATAACAGATTATAGATATTGAATAGGCCTATTCTCTGGCAAGTAGATGGCAGTACTTGCCGTTGGATTGAAGGCGTTACG
>NW_017012703.1:0-205 GCF_001483705.2 Eufriesea mexicana | reverse complement strand
TACTTGCCATTGGATTGAAGGCGTTAGGCGATGTATTCACCAAGCTACAAACAGATTACAGATCTTGAATAGCCCTAGTCTCTGGCAAGAAGATGGCTGTACTTGCCATTGGATTGAAGGAGTTAGCCGATCTATTCATCAAGCTATAGCAGGTTATAGACTTTGAATAGACCTATTCTCTGGCAAGTAGATGGCTGTACTAGCC
>NW_017012702.1:0-205 GCF_001483705.2 Eufriesea mexicana | reverse complement strand
AATGGTTATAGCTTGCCAATATAATCTTTCCTCCTTGTTTATGCAGGGAAGTTAGCTCACCACGATATTAGTCGGTAATGTCAATGAGATTGAACTTTCCATCCAGATTGTGAAGCATTGCAATGGCTATAGCAGGCCAAATGGATCTTCCCTCCTTACTTATCCAAGGAAGTCGGCTCACCACGATATTTGTCGAAAATGTCAA
>NW_017012701.1:0-205 GCF_001483705.2 Eufriesea mexicana | reverse complement strand
GAATCGAAAATAAAGAATAAATATTTTTCATAAAAGCCCCCGTTTCGGAGAAAATGAATGTGAGGTGCCGCCAAAACAGTGGGCACGAAATAGTAACTACGCTGGAAAATCACTAACGCATATATAACCACCGTGCCTTCGTGCAGGGTATGATTCCACGTCAAGGGGCGAATCGAAAATAAAGAATAAGAATTTTTGATAAAAG
>NW_017012700.1:0-205 GCF_001483705.2 Eufriesea mexicana | reverse complement strand
CTGGATGGTTGCCTTCTGGTTTTCATACGCTTCACGTACTGCCGGGTCGCTATTATTCATCATCTGAAGCGCGCTTCTCAGTTTTGCGACCCGGACTATGTCCGCCACCTTCTGCACACCGAGTCTCCCGTTCAATTTTTCGGTATAAATTATACCATCAGTTGTGGTATGGTGCAGATGTAAAGCGGTTTTAATAACTCGCTTT
>NW_017012699.1:0-205 GCF_001483705.2 Eufriesea mexicana | reverse complement strand
TCTAGTCTTCCGACTTTAAGGATTTAACAATCCTGAACATATACCGTTTAATTACAAATAAATAATCTTTTCTAACTTACATTCGCGATCATAACAATTGCAAAGATTCAATATATTAGACGCAACACCGACTCATTGTCACTGCAACGCGTGACACAGGCCAACCGATGCGATAGCCTGAGTTGAAATCGGTAAACGAGTAACT
>NW_017012698.1:0-205 GCF_001483705.2 Eufriesea mexicana | reverse complement strand
AGTGCTCTCGTCACGTTAGGTTGAGTTGGGCTACGTTTCGTTGGATTAGGTTAGGGTAAGCACAGTCAGGCTAACTTAGACTTTCGTGCTGTACACTGCTTTTTGAAGTATTTCTGCGATGTACTGTTCCCTACTATATTACGTTTAGCCCTAGAAATGCCACCAACAGCGGCCACGGCACGTTCAGTTGCGGCTGGCTACGTTT
>NW_017012697.1:0-205 GCF_001483705.2 Eufriesea mexicana | reverse complement strand
GTGGAGGTGGTCGCTGAGCGTTTCCACCTCCGCCGCCACTCTCCAGCCCGTAACCCGCCGCACAGCTGCCGGCGATGCGAACGACAAGCCCACGATGGACGTGCCCTCCCACCGGACGCACGTGCTTACCGAACCCCTGTTCAGCAACCGGAGATCCAACCCCGCTGCCCAATCTTGCAGGGCCTCTCCCCGAGCGTCTGTTCGC
>NW_017012696.1:0-205 GCF_001483705.2 Eufriesea mexicana | reverse complement strand
TGTGCTCCACCACACTCTGTTCGACTCTGCGGGGCCAGCAATAATTGTCTCGGCGCATCGGTTAGAGTCAGGCCACGTTCGGTTAGGTTACGTTAGCTTGAGTTTGGTATGGATAACTTCGACTTTCGTGGTATAAACAGATGTTCCATGCATTTCTGCACTCTGTTGTTACCTAGTATGTTCTGCTTGGCTCTGTGGTTGCCCG
>NW_017012695.1:0-205 GCF_001483705.2 Eufriesea mexicana | reverse complement strand
GCCGTATTTGCGTTACGGATGTACGGATGTATGTATGCTTGGCTGTATGGATGTAAAAATATAAGGATGTACGGAGGCATGGATGTATGTATGTGTATGTGGACGAATGGATGGGTGAATGTTCGTTAGAATGGATGTATGCATGGATGTATGCATGGATGTATGGATGTATGTATGGATGTATGCATGTATGGATGTACGCATG
>NW_017012694.1:0-205 GCF_001483705.2 Eufriesea mexicana | reverse complement strand
GGTTAGGTTAGGGAAGCTTCGGCTTTTGTCGTAAACGCTGCCATTAGGTGGGTTCCTGCGCTCCATTATGCTGGAATATGTACTGCTAGGCCCTGCGGATGTGAGGAATGGTGGCCGAGGCCCGTTACTTTGAGCTGGATTGCGTTCGGGTAAGTTATGCGATCTTGGGTTTGGTTTGGGCAGCTTTGACCTTTGTGGTACACAC
>NW_017012693.1:0-205 GCF_001483705.2 Eufriesea mexicana | reverse complement strand
AACACGCTAACAGTAAGATACCTTAGATTGAAGTGAAATATGAATATGTATGAATAACAAAGACACGAAATAAGATATGTAAGCTGTACACGGCAGATGTGCAATAGACCGCGAAACTGCGGTGTAGACAGGAGACTCTAAAACCAAAACTAGAAGCTCGGATTTCTTTGATACATACAGTACGGAATAAAATGATAGCACACCT
>NW_017012692.1:0-205 GCF_001483705.2 Eufriesea mexicana | reverse complement strand
TTAGAATTTTGCAATATAAGCAAAATAAAATACAAACCTATAAAACTTAATAATTAATAGACCCACCAAAAATCCAATAAGAAAAAGAAATACATAAGCCATACATACATGTAATAGATATATGTTCTATAAAAAAGAAAATATTATTTTGCAATATATTTTAGAATTTTGCAATATAATTAAAATAAAATACAAACCTATGGGA
>NW_017012691.1:0-205 GCF_001483705.2 Eufriesea mexicana | reverse complement strand
ACAGGTTATAGATTTTGAATAGACCTATTCTCTGGCAAGTAGACGGCTGTACCTGCCATTGGACTGAAGGCGTTAGGCGTCCTATTCACCAAGATATAACAGGTTACATATTTTGAAAAGGCCTATTCTCTGGCAAGTAGTCGGCTGTACTTGCCATTGGATTGAAGGCGGTTGGCGATCTATTCACAAAGCTATAACAGACTAT
>NW_017012690.1:0-205 GCF_001483705.2 Eufriesea mexicana | reverse complement strand
TTATAGATTTTGAATAGGCCTATACTCTGGCAAGTAGATGGCTGTACCTGCCATTGGATCGAATGCGTTAGGCGCTCTATTCACCAAGCTATGACAGGCTGTAGATTTTGAATAGACCTATTTTCTGGCAAGTAGATGTCTATACTTGCCATGGAATTGAAGGCGTTAGGCGATCTATTCACCAAGCTATAACGAATGAAAGATT
>NW_017012689.1:0-205 GCF_001483705.2 Eufriesea mexicana | reverse complement strand
AATTCACGAATGTTTACGGCTACATAGCAAAGTTGGAATTATAGATAACATTCTTATACAATGTTTAATTTAATAATCAGTTAGTAGTGAATAAAATTGCTACAGGAAACTGTTTTTCTTCCATAATATTCTTATTATTTTGTAATAAATATATACTGGCATAAGGAAGCGTAGAAATTAAATTTTTTTGTTAAGAAATTTTATT
>NW_017012688.1:0-205 GCF_001483705.2 Eufriesea mexicana | reverse complement strand
GTTACATCACGTTTGGTTACGTTACGTATGGTTAGGTTAGGGTATCTCCGACTTTCGTGCTGCGGACTGTCATTCTGTGGACCACTAGGCTCTACTCTCCCCTAATATGCCCTGCTTGGCATTGGGGAGGCCAGAAGTAGTCGGCTAGGCAAGATATGTTGGGATTGGTAACGTTGGTTATTTTATGTCTGGTCATGTAAGTATA
>NW_017012687.1:0-205 GCF_001483705.2 Eufriesea mexicana | reverse complement strand
TCATGTCAGGTCACATCAGGTCAGGTCAGGCCAGGCATGGTCGGGGCTGGTCAGGTCAGGTCACATCAGGTCAGGTCAGGCCAGGCAAGGTCGGGGCTGGTCTGGTCATGTCAGGTCTGGTCATGTCAAGTCAAGTCAGGTTAGTTCAGGTCAGGTCAGCCGAGGTCATGTCAGGTCAGGTCAGGTCAGATGATGTCAGTTCAGG
>NW_017012686.1:0-205 GCF_001483705.2 Eufriesea mexicana | reverse complement strand
ACAATTACACTAATTTGGCCACCTACGCCTAAAGAATAAATATTAATGCAATTTCCCTTGACCTACGCATTAAGCGAATTGCCATCAGCATTCTGTACGAATTTTGGATTAGGTAGCATCCATTCCTGACTCAATTATGTTGAAAACTCTACCCTCCGATTTCCATCCTTCATATCCCATTGCGCGTGGTATCAGAAGCTCGAAG
>NW_017012685.1:0-205 GCF_001483705.2 Eufriesea mexicana | reverse complement strand
CCCCCCCCCAGCGTCAAGCAGGACGTACTAGAGCACAGTAGAGGACAGAAATCTGCCGAAAAGCGGTATACAGGCTAAAAGCTGAAGCTATCCTATCCAAACTTATCCAAACCCATCCTAACTAAACGTAACCTAACTCAATTTAATGAGCCGCGACCTCCATTGCTGGCACCCACAGAGCCAATCTGGGCATATTAGAGCTCAG
>NW_017012684.1:0-205 GCF_001483705.2 Eufriesea mexicana | reverse complement strand
AGTAAGGTAAGTAAAGAAGTAAGGTAAGTAAGGTAAGTATGGTAAGTAAGGTAAGTAAAATCGTTAAAATCTTCTGAGCAAATAGTCTACATATAGTATGTATATCCACGGAAATGCTGTGAAATTTGTCTCTATAAAGTTGCTGGAAAGTGACGTCATTTCTTGGAAATGTCTCGGCAAGCGACCTCCTATCATATTATGTTCT
>NW_017012683.1:0-205 GCF_001483705.2 Eufriesea mexicana | reverse complement strand
TATTTTGAATAGACTAATGCTCTGGCAAGTAGATGGCTGTACTTGCCATTTGATTGAAGGCGTTAGGCGGTCTATTCATCAAGCTATATCAGGTAATAAATTTTGAGTAGACCTATTCTCTGGCAAGTAGATGGCTGTACTGGCCATTGGATTGATGGCGTTAGGCGATCTATTCACCAAGATATAACAGGTTATAGATTTTGAA
>NW_017012682.1:0-205 GCF_001483705.2 Eufriesea mexicana | reverse complement strand
AGTCTGATTATAAATATTGTAATAGCAATATGCTATAATTTAATAATTATGTAGTATGAATTTTATTAGATTTAATTTTTAGTAGGACTGTTATAAGATAGCACAAGAAATGGAATGATTAAAAATCTAGGTATATCGTATGAATAATATCAATTACCATTTTAATTAATCTATAATTATAAATATAAATTTTAATTTACAAAAT
>NW_017012681.1:0-205 GCF_001483705.2 Eufriesea mexicana | reverse complement strand
GGATGAATGTATTGGTGTATGTATGGATGTACGTATTGAAGTCTGTATGGATGCATGTATGGATGGATGTGTGGGTGTATGGATGTATGGATCGATGGATGTATGGTTGGGTGGTTGTATGGCTGGATGGATGTATGGAGGAATTTGTGTATAGATGGATGAATGTATGGGTTGATGGCCGTTATGGAAGGATGGTTGTATGGAT
>NW_017012680.1:0-205 GCF_001483705.2 Eufriesea mexicana | reverse complement strand
TAGCTCGACAAAACGTGCCGCGACGACTGCTCATGGCCTCCCCAGGGCGAAGCAGAATGTTGTAGGGCACAGTAGATCACAGAAGTCCACCTGTTAACAGTGCAAAGCACGAATGTCAATGGTATCCTAACCAAACTTAACATATCCCAACCTAACCAAACGTATCCTAACTCAACCGGACTTGCCGCGACAACTATTGCTCGCC
>NW_017012679.1:0-205 GCF_001483705.2 Eufriesea mexicana | reverse complement strand
AATAGTCGTCACCGCACGTTATGCTGAGATAGGCTACGTTATGTTATGTTAGGTTTGGTTAGGTTAGCTTTGACTTTAGTGCTATGCACTGCCATTCTATGTACTTCTGCGCTCTACCGTTAGCTATCATACTCAGCCTGCATCTGGGGACGCCAGGAATAGTTTTCGCCGCAGGCAAGGTTGAGTTGTGTTACACTCGGTTAGG
>NW_017012678.1:0-205 GCF_001483705.2 Eufriesea mexicana | reverse complement strand
GTTTGTTAAAATTAATCAAATAAATTTTATTAATTACATTTCCTATGATTTTATGTAATTAAACTAAAATAAAGTTTTTGATTTGAAATTTTAAATATTAAGTGTATAAAGTTAAATATAAATACGTGATTTTGAATAATAAAATTTTTTAATTTTTTAATTTTCAATATTTTTGGAGAAGTCATTTGTTAGAATTATACTGGGA
>NW_017012677.1:0-205 GCF_001483705.2 Eufriesea mexicana | reverse complement strand
TGAATTGTAAATATCATTAGCCATATTCGCACTATACATAGGCCATTCTAAAGTTAATTTCGAGTGTCCGTCATGTGTGAACAATGTAGCACAACGCCTACAATACTGTGATCATGGCTGCACTCGCTACTCTGTTGACAACTGTTAATATATCCTGGGACAATCGATCTGCATTTCTCGTTCTAGAGTAGCCGTACGACGTACA
>NW_017012676.1:0-205 GCF_001483705.2 Eufriesea mexicana | reverse complement strand
GCTGTACTGGCCATTGGATTGAAGGCGTTAGGCGATCTATTCACCAAGCTACAACAGGTTAAATATTTAGAATAGAACTTTTCTCTGGCAAGTGGATGGCTGTTCTTGCCATTGGATTGAAGGCGTCAGGCGATGTATTCACCAAGCTATAACAGGTTACAGACTTTGAACAGACCTATTCTCTGGCAAGCAGATGGCTGTACTT
>NW_017012675.1:0-205 GCF_001483705.2 Eufriesea mexicana | reverse complement strand
GTTATGATGGGTTTGGTTAGGGTGTATTAGAATTTTGTGCTATACACTGCTATTCGGTGGACCACTGTGATCTACTGTGCTCTAATATGTCCTGCTTGGCTCTGCGGAGGACAGGAATAGCTTTGCGAGCTCGTTACGATTGGCCATTCTACGGCTGGTTGGGTTACGTATGGCTGGGATTGGTAAGGATGGCTTTGGCTTTTGT
>NW_017012674.1:0-205 GCF_001483705.2 Eufriesea mexicana | reverse complement strand
CCAAGCCCAACCCAGGCTAACGTTACCTAACCAAACGTAGCCTAACTCAATCAAACCTGCGGAGGCCACTATTTCTGCCCTCGCCATAGACGAACAGAGTGTATTAGAGCAATGTAGAGCGCAAAGATCCACCGGATAGCAGCGCATGGCACAAAAGTCTATGCTACCCTCTCCTAACACAGCCAAATGTAACATAACCAAACGC
>NW_017012673.1:0-205 GCF_001483705.2 Eufriesea mexicana | reverse complement strand
GCCCACCGAATAACAGTGAATAGCGCAAAAGTCGATGTAGCCTATCCTAGCCTACCCAAACGTAACCTATCCAATCGTACCCGAGCACAACCCAACAGGACAAAACCACAAGTGCTGGCCTGTGCAGAGGCAAGCAGGGTGAACTGGATCACCAGCATTGCAGTGAATAGCACAAAAGCGTAAGGAAACCTACCCTAACCTGACA
>NW_017012672.1:0-205 GCF_001483705.2 Eufriesea mexicana | reverse complement strand
TTACGGCACAGAAGTCAAAGGTACTATAAAATAACGTGTGTAACCAGGACAATACAAGCGTAAAATGGCTAAACGAAACGTGTCGAGAATAATCTTGCTGGCCCCCTAGATAGAAGCAGGGTTTATTGGAGCTATGTAGAGCGCCGAAGCCCACCGTATAGCGGTGTATAACAGAAGAGTCAAAGCTACCCTATCCTAAGCCAGC
>NW_017012671.1:0-205 GCF_001483705.2 Eufriesea mexicana | reverse complement strand
CACGTTTCTTCTTTTCTTTTTTAAAATCTTCTTTTATTATTTCACTTACCTGTCATTTGACAAATCGTGACAGATTCAGTGTTAAACACTCAATTAGCTAATATTTCGTCCCATCAAATTGCCCACGAGTAAGTGTACTTTATGCTCACGCGAGAGATCTCGAGGCGTCCCTAGGTATTCTGCCGCCGGCCGCCATCTTGCCGTG
>NW_017012670.1:0-205 GCF_001483705.2 Eufriesea mexicana | reverse complement strand
CGCAGCTAAAGATTTGTATGAAAATTTGTCTCATTCAGGACGCATATTTTAAAATTCATTCTATGTACGCACGTTGCACGAACCACCCTGTATATCGATAAAACCAATTACCGTATTTTCTATTATTTTCCACTTTAATACATTATCGTATCTTGGTTCTTCTTCTCGTACACGGGTCCAGGTGCACAGTTTGGTATTCACCGGA
>NW_017012669.1:0-205 GCF_001483705.2 Eufriesea mexicana | reverse complement strand
TATGTATGGATGTATATATGCATGTATGAAAGGATGGATATATCGATAGATGGATGTATGGATTGATGGATGTATGGGTGGATGGAGGTGCGAATATATGTATGTATGTATGGATGTACGTATGGACGTATGCATGCGTGTATGTATTGACGTATGTATGGATGTATGCTTGGTTGTATGTTGGGAAGTATTAATTGATATATGT
>NW_017012668.1:0-205 GCF_001483705.2 Eufriesea mexicana | reverse complement strand
AGAACAAGGCAGATAGTAGTAAAGCACAGGAGATCACAGAAATCCCCGGAAAAGCAGTGCAAAACACGAAAGTCGAAATAGCATATCCTAACGAAGGCTAACGTGATATACCAGATCGTAGCCTAGCACAACCTAACATGACGAAGCCACTATTGCTGGCCTCCACAGAGACAAGCAGAATGTACTAGAGCACAGTTGAGCGCAG
>NW_017012667.1:0-205 GCF_001483705.2 Eufriesea mexicana | reverse complement strand
GCCAGAAAATAGGTCTATTCAAAATCTATATCATGTTATAGCTTGGGGAATAGATCGCCTATCCCCATCAATCCAATGGCAAGTGCTGTCATCCACTTGCCAGAGAATAGGTCTATTCAAAATCTATAATTCGTTATAGCTGGGTGATTACAACGCCTAACGCCTTCAATTCAATGGCAAGTACAGACATCTACTTGCCAGAAAA
>NW_017012666.1:0-205 GCF_001483705.2 Eufriesea mexicana | reverse complement strand
GAGTCCCACTTGACTCGTATTGAATTTAACAGGGTCGAAACCGTCTCCGACGTACGCGGCACGGCGTACTGGTTCGAATACAGGCTTATGGCCAGGACTCCTGCGTGCGAGTTTCTGAGAAGCACATGAAAACTTAGGAGCAACTTCGTTCGAAGTCGTTCTGTGCTAACTTAGATAATACAAGGCTTATCAGAATCGCACGTTT
>NW_017012665.1:0-205 GCF_001483705.2 Eufriesea mexicana | reverse complement strand
GCTGATATCGTGGCGAGCTAATCTCCATGCATAAATGAGGAGGAAAGTTTCTATTGGCGCGCTGTAGCCATTTCAGTGCTATGGAAGCTGCCAGGAATATTCAATTTTATTGACATTTTCGGCTTATATCGTGGTGAGCAAACTGTCCTCTATTAATAAGGGGAAAGATACTATTGGTGTGCTATAGCCATTGCAATGCTATAGA
>NW_017012664.1:0-205 GCF_001483705.2 Eufriesea mexicana | reverse complement strand
GGCTCGCGGCGTATATATTAGGCACGCCGTCTACAACCGGAAAATGCCAGCTCGCTAGCGTCCACCATGCGCTTTACCGCGACGACATTATATTCTGCCGCCGTAAACGTGGTATTTGCAGCTAATGTATATTCATAGAGATAACTGTATGTCTAGCAAATTGTTTCTATGCTCAATGGCTCTCCATTTCATGCAACCGAGTGCA
>NW_017012663.1:0-205 GCF_001483705.2 Eufriesea mexicana | reverse complement strand
CTTGCCATTGGTTGAAGACGTTAGGCGACCTATTCTCCAAGCTATAACGGATTATAGATTTTGTATAGGCCTATTCCCTAGCAAGTATATGGCTGTTCCTGCCATTGGATTGAGGGCGTTATGCGATCTATTCACCAAGCTGTAACACGTTATAAATTTTGAATAGGCCTATTCTCTGGCAAGTAGATGGCTGTACCTGCCATTG
>NW_017012662.1:0-205 GCF_001483705.2 Eufriesea mexicana | reverse complement strand
GACTGCGGGCGCGGTGCTCCGCCGGTCGGCGGGCCCTTTGCGGTATCGATCGCGCAGACGGAAATCGCGGACGCAGCATTCGAATTGTCGTCCGACGGCGCCGAGGCCGACACCGCCCCTGCAGGCGCGTGGCGAACCGCGTATTTCGCCTTTGGCGGGCAACACGCCTTGCTGCCCAGATGGTGGTTGGTGGGGCGGCCGAGCC
>NW_017012661.1:0-205 GCF_001483705.2 Eufriesea mexicana | reverse complement strand
GTCCAGCAACAGTAATCTGGGCACGTTACGTTTAGCTAGGCTACGGTCGGTTAGGTTAGGTTACTATAGGTCAGGTTAGTTTACCTCCGACTTTTGTGCTATAAACTGCAATTCTACGGCTTTCTGCGTCCCACTATGCTCTAGTATATTCCGCTTCTCTGTGGGCAGGCCTGCCATGGTGCCCTCGGCAGGTTACGTCATGTTA
>NW_017012660.1:0-205 GCF_001483705.2 Eufriesea mexicana | reverse complement strand
TAATGAATGCCTAGTAGATGGCTAGTAAATGCCTAGTAGGTGCCTAGTAAATGTCTAGTAGGTACCTAGTAAATGTCTAGTAGGTACCTAGTAGATGCATAGTAGGTGCCTGGTAAATACATAGTAAATGGCTAGTAGGTGCCTAGTAGGTGCCTGGTAAATGCATAGTGGGTGCCTAGTAAATGTCTAGTAGGTGCCTGATAAA
>NW_017012659.1:0-205 GCF_001483705.2 Eufriesea mexicana | reverse complement strand
AGATAATTTCCCGCGACCACAATTGCTGGCCTCCCGTGAGAGGAGCAGAGAATAGTAGAGCAACGTAGAGCGCAGACATCGATCGAAGACTAGCATAGGGCACAAAAGTGGAAGATATCCTAGCCTAACCTGCTCTAACCTCACGTAGCATAACTCAACATAAGGTGCCGAGACTTCAATTGCCGGACTCCCGAGAGCAAAGCAG
>NW_017012658.1:0-205 GCF_001483705.2 Eufriesea mexicana | reverse complement strand
GGGGGCCCGCCATTGCACTATAGTGTTGCGCGTGATTAAAATCTACCTTGTTTCCTGCTCATCATTTCCAGTAATGTTGTCGACGCCAATTGCTTCATGAGTTCTTGGAAAAAAGACTAAAAAGACTAAAAAGACTAAAAAGACTGACCAAATCGTTGTTCATAGTGGACGAGTCAATGACAGGATTCTGGGGCCCACCATTGCA
>NW_017012657.1:0-205 GCF_001483705.2 Eufriesea mexicana | reverse complement strand
AGCAAGTGTGTTGCCGGTACGAAACGTTGAGATACGCTGCGTTTGCATGTGTTACGTTTGGTGTGGTTAAGATAGGATGGCATAGACATTAGTGCTATAGACAGCTATCCGCGGATTTCTACGCTCTGCTGTCCTCTAGTGCATTCTGCTTGGCTCTGTGGAGGCCAGCAGTAGAAGTCTCGGCGCCTGAGGTTGCGCTTAGCTA
>NW_017012656.1:0-205 GCF_001483705.2 Eufriesea mexicana | reverse complement strand
TACTGTGGCCTAATATTTTCTGCTAGGCTCTGGGGTGGCCAGCAGTAGTGGTCTCTGCACGTTGGGCTGAGCTAGAGTACGCACGGTTACGTTGGATTTGGTTAGGGTAGGACAGTATAGCTTTGATTTTTGAGCTATACATTGCTATTCGGTGGATTTCTGCTCTCTACTGTGTAATAACACGTTCCGCGTGGTTCTCGGTATG
>NW_017012655.1:0-205 GCF_001483705.2 Eufriesea mexicana | reverse complement strand
CCAGAACAACATAACGTAACCAAACGTAGCCCAACTTAGCATAACGGGCCAACGCCACTACTGTTGGCTTCTCCAGAGTCGAGCAGAGTAGACTAGAGCAATACAGAGCGCAGAAGCCTAACGAATATCAGCGTATAGATCGCAAGTCAAAGTTACCCTATCGTACCCTAATCAAACGCACCCTAACTGTAAGTAACATAACACA
>NW_017012654.1:0-205 GCF_001483705.2 Eufriesea mexicana | reverse complement strand
TTATTTTATTTCTTTGCGTGGTTTTATTTGTTGGTTTTGTGATTAGATTCTTATGGGGTTGGTGATGGGATAATATTGGGATGCTGGACTTTGGGTTTGGGTTAAAAGAAGAGACAAGTATGGAGTGATTTCTGCCTCTTCCTTGTACTTATATCTCTCCTCCAAGTATTTTATATATATGGTATTTTTACATGCTTTGTAATAT
>NW_017012653.1:0-205 GCF_001483705.2 Eufriesea mexicana | reverse complement strand
CAGACAGAATGCGGTAGAGCACAGTAGAGCGCAGAAGTCAACAGTGTAACAGTGTATACCACGTGAGTCAAAGCTACAATGACCTAACATAGAGCAACATAACCAAACGTAGCATAATTATACCAATCCCGCCGAAGCAACCATTATTGGACACACAGTGACGAGCAGAGTGTGGTACAGCAACGTAGAGCGTAGAAATCCACCG
>NW_017012652.1:0-205 GCF_001483705.2 Eufriesea mexicana | reverse complement strand
TATTGCTCGCCTACCCAGAGCAATGCAGAACATATTAGAGCACAGTAGAACGCAGTGTTCCTCTGAATAGCATTTCATACCACAAAAGTCAAAGCTATCCTATCCAAGCTTAATAAAACTTAACATAACCAAACGTGACTTGAATCAAACAAACGTGCTACGACCAACTTTGCGGGCCTCCCAGAGACAAGCAGAACACATTAGA
>NW_017012651.1:0-205 GCF_001483705.2 Eufriesea mexicana | reverse complement strand
CTACTGCATTTCAATGGATATATCACGCCAGTAGTATCTATCGTCTTTATTTATGCAAGGAAGTTAGGTCGCCACGATAGTAGTCGAAAACGTCAATCAAATTGAATTTTCCAGGCAGATTCTATAGGACTGTAATGACTATACGCCAGTAGAATCTTTCCTCCTTATATATGCAAGAAAGATAGGTCACCACGATATTAGTCGA
>NW_017012650.1:0-205 GCF_001483705.2 Eufriesea mexicana | reverse complement strand
TTTTGAATAGACATATTCTCTGGCAAGCAGATGGCTGTACTTGCCATTGGATTGAAGGCGTCAAGCGATCTAATCTCCAAGCTATGACAGCTTGCAGTCTTTGAATATACTTATTCTCCGGCAAGTAGATGGCTGTGCTTGACATTGGATTGAGGGCGTTAGGCGATCTCTTCACCAAGCTATAAATGGTTATAGATTTTGAATA
>NW_017012649.1:0-205 GCF_001483705.2 Eufriesea mexicana | reverse complement strand
ATATTTTCCGTTCCCGGTTAGCAAGACCGCTAAAGAGCTCTCGGGACAGCCGCCAATTTTCTTGTACATCGAACTTATTCCCATAGAGACCGGGTCTTATTCACGCCACGTAAAGAATCGTTCCTCGAGATTCATCGGAGGGACGATAATCGACCGAAATTCCTCCGAAATTAGGTGTCGAAGATCAAGAAAATAATACGACATT
>NW_017012648.1:0-205 GCF_001483705.2 Eufriesea mexicana | reverse complement strand
CGAAAATGTCAATAAAATTAAATTTTCCAGGAAGATTCTATAGCATAGCAATGCCTATAGCACACCAATAGAATATTTCCTCCTTATTTATGCAACAAAGTTAACTCACCGCGATATTAGTTGAAAATGTCAATAAAATTGTACTTTCCAGCCAGGTTCTATAGCATTGCGGCGGCTATAGCACGCCAATTGAATCTTTCCTCCT
>NW_017012647.1:0-205 GCF_001483705.2 Eufriesea mexicana | reverse complement strand
AGCTGAAAATATGAGAGGACTGTAGGGCGCGAAAGCCCACCTAATAGCACACAATATCTCTAAGGTCAGAGTTATCCTCCCCTAACCTAACCAATCTTGACATTACCGAACGTAGCCTAACTCATCCTAACGTGCCGCGAAAGCTATTGCTGGCCTACCCAGAGCCAAGCAGGACATACTAGAGCCCAATAGACAGCAAAAATAC
>NW_017012646.1:0-205 GCF_001483705.2 Eufriesea mexicana | reverse complement strand
CAGAATTACTTGTAATGGCAATTACCTGTACCCCCATATCCATTTATGTCCATAATTTTTTCGAAGATTCGCATACACTTTCATTTGTTCATCCAATCAGAGTTCGGTATCCCTCGGTACACAAACGTGCCCAACGCGTTCGCCATCTTTGTACAATAACCACGAAAACTGTGATAAGACTGCAGGATAGTTCTGGAAGCCTAAA
>NW_017012645.1:0-205 GCF_001483705.2 Eufriesea mexicana | reverse complement strand
TACTTGCCAGAAAATAGGTCCATTCAAAATTTATAACCTGTTATTGCTTGGTGAATAGATCGCATAACGCCTTCAATCCAATCGCAAGTACTGCCATCTACTTGCCAGAGAATAGGTCTAATCAAAATCTATAACCTGTTAAAGCTTGGTGAATAGATCGCCTACCGCCCTCAATCCAATGACAAGTAAAGCCATCTACTTGCCA
>NW_017012644.1:0-205 GCF_001483705.2 Eufriesea mexicana | reverse complement strand
TCAGGCTGTGCTACGATTGGCTACCTTAGGAAGTGGGTGCTTTTACTGGTGTGCCATACACTGTCATTCGGTGGATTCCAGCTCTCTACAGGATTCTAATGTTTTCAGCTTTGCACTGGGAAGGCCAGCAATAGTGGTCTCAGCACGTTATGGTGAGATAGGTTACGTTCGCTTAGGTTAGGTTGCGCTAAGTTTGGCCAGAGTA
>NW_017012643.1:0-205 GCF_001483705.2 Eufriesea mexicana | reverse complement strand
ACTTAGCCTGACTCAACAATACGTGCCGCCACCACTATCGCTGGCCTCCCCAGCGTCAAGCAGTATCCAGTAGAGCACGTCCGAGTGCAGGAATCCCCCGAATGGCAGTGTATATCACGAAAGGCAGAGATAACCTGACCATCCGGGACCGCTATTGCTGGCATCCCCAGCGGCAAGCAGAATATACTACAGCACAGTAGTGCGC
>NW_017012642.1:0-205 GCF_001483705.2 Eufriesea mexicana | reverse complement strand
GTATGATCCAGAAGGAACTCATTTAGCCATTTATATATGTACATACTTATGTATATACCTTCGTTCACGGTATTTTGTGAATTGACAAGCTGTTCTTTTCTTTCTTTTTTCCCTTTTTGGTTAATTGCGACGTAAATGTTAGGTGGGGGCTAGATTGAGGGTCCTTTGGCTAGATATGGAATTGCTTTAGGGTAAATGGTAATTG
>NW_017012641.1:0-205 GCF_001483705.2 Eufriesea mexicana | reverse complement strand
TGGCAAGTAGATGGCTGTACTTGCCATTGGATTGAAGGCGTTAGGCGATCTATTCGCCATTCTTCAACAGGATATAGATTTTGAATAGAACTATCTTCTGGCAAGTAAATGGCTGCACTTGCCATTGGATTGACTGCGTTAGGCGATCTATTCACCAAGCTAGAACAGATTGTAGATTTTGAACAGACCTATTCTCTGGCATGTA
>NW_017012640.1:0-205 GCF_001483705.2 Eufriesea mexicana | reverse complement strand
TATTCCTGCCAGCCCCAGAGCCAAGCTGGATATGCTACAGCACAGTAGAGCGCAGGAATCCACCGAATAGCAGACTATATCCCTGTAATAGAAGACACCCTCTCCGAACATATCCAATCGTAGTGTAGGCTAACGTAACCTGACACAATCTAACGAGGTGCGACAACCATTTCTGGCCTTCCCAGAGCCAAGCAGTACACATTAG
>NW_017012639.1:0-205 GCF_001483705.2 Eufriesea mexicana | reverse complement strand
ACCTGGTATAGCTTGGTGAATAGATCGCCGAACGCCTTCAATCCAATGGCAAGTACAGCCATCTGCCTTCCAGAGTATAGGTCAATTCAAAATCAATAACCTGTTATAGAATGGAGAGTAGATCGCCTAACGCATTCAGTCGAATGGCAGGTACAGCCTTCTACTTGCCATAGAATAGGTCTATTCAAAGTTTATAATCTGTTTT
>NW_017012638.1:0-205 GCF_001483705.2 Eufriesea mexicana | reverse complement strand
TTTGTGTAGCTTTGACGATTCTGACATAATCTGCGATTCTATGAATTTCGGCGTTCTGCTCTCGACTAATGTGCACTGCTTGGCTCTGTGGAGGCCAGCAATAGTACTCGCGGCACGTTAGGTTGAGATAGCTTACGTTCGATTACGTTACGATTGGATAGGTTAGGGGATGATAGCTCTGAGTTTAGTGATATAGTCTGCAATT
>NW_017012637.1:0-205 GCF_001483705.2 Eufriesea mexicana | reverse complement strand
CCGCACTATTTATGAAAGAGAGCTAGCTCACCACGATTGTAGTCGAAAATGTCAACAAAATTGTATTCTCCAGCCATATTCTATATCATTGCAATGGCTATAGCACTCAGAAAGCATCATTCCTCCTTACTTATACTGGGAGGTTAGCTCACCACGATATTAGTCGAAAATGTCAATAAAATTGAACTTTGCAGTCACATTCTAA
>NW_017012636.1:0-205 GCF_001483705.2 Eufriesea mexicana | reverse complement strand
TTATTGACATTATCGACTAATAACGTGGTGAGTTATCTTTCTTGCACAAATAAGGAGGAATGACTCTATTGGCGTCCTGTTGCCATTGCAATGCTACAGAATCTGGATGGAAAGTTCAATTTTATTGTCATTTTCTACTGGAATCGAGGTGAGCTAACTTCCTTGCATAAACAAGGAGGAAAGATTATATTGGCAAGCTATAACC
>NW_017012635.1:0-205 GCF_001483705.2 Eufriesea mexicana | reverse complement strand
GAAATAGCAGTGTATAGCAGAAAAGTCAAATCAATCCAAACATAGCCCAAACCAACATAACATGTACAAACGAGGCATAACTGAAGGGCCAGGCAGAACGTAGTATATCACAGTAGAGCACAGAAATCCACGGAACAGCGGCTTATACAACGAAAGTCAAACCAAAGCACACCAAACCCAAACAAACGTAACAAAACCAAGCGTA
>NW_017012634.1:0-205 GCF_001483705.2 Eufriesea mexicana | reverse complement strand
ACGCAGAAAGGTTTGCTCACCACAATATTAGACGAAAATGTCAAAAAGATTGAGTTTTCCGGGAATTATCCAATGCAGTGCAATGTCTACAGCAAACCACTGCAATCTTCCCCACTTATTCGTGCAGAATAGCTTGCTCAAAAAGATATTGGAAGAAAATGTCGGTAGAATTGATCTTTTCTGACAGATTCTGTTGCAATGCAAT
>NW_017012633.1:0-205 GCF_001483705.2 Eufriesea mexicana | reverse complement strand
ATGTATTTATGGATGTATGTGGGGATGTATGTATGGTCGTATGCATGGATGTGTATATGGATGCGCGCGTGAATGGTGTATGGATGACGTATGGAAGTATTTATCGGTGTATGTATGGGTGTATGTACGGATGTATGTTTGAATGTATGTATCGACGGATGGATGTATGGATATATCTATGGATGGATGGATGTATGAACGAATG
>NW_017012632.1:0-205 GCF_001483705.2 Eufriesea mexicana | reverse complement strand
TGGCTTAGACTTTTGTGCCTTTCAATGCTATTCGGTGTATTTCTGCGCCCTACTGCGCTCTAGTATACGCTGCTAGGCTCTGGGGTGGCCAGTAATAGAGATGTCTGCATGTTAGGTTGAGATATGTTACGTTTCGATAGTTTAGGTTAGGAAGGCGAGGTTAGGATTTCTTCGACTATTGTAACATACACTGCAATTCAGTGGA
>NW_017012631.1:0-205 GCF_001483705.2 Eufriesea mexicana | reverse complement strand
TCTGTGGTTTGCGTTATTGCCAGGACCCCCGCGATTCAATTTGACCGACTCGATCTGCTTGCAGACGTCAAGGATCTGTATTTTCCTCTCAATACCATGCATCTGCGAAGAGCTGCCTCTTTTCGTAGATTTTCGAGTACCGACCAAGGAAGACCATTCAACTCGTAGAATTTAGACGAGTTACGGTTTCTCTAGGCGTCTCGTA
>NW_017012630.1:0-205 GCF_001483705.2 Eufriesea mexicana | reverse complement strand
TGGATGTAAGGATGTATGGATGTATGGATGTATGCATGTATGGATGTATGTATGTATGAATGTGTGGTTGTAAGTATGTATGAATGTATGGATGTATGGATGTATGCATGTGTGGACGTATGAATGTGCGAATGTATGTATACACGGATGTATTCATGTATGGATGTTAATACGTATGGATGTATGGATGGATGGATGTATGAGT
>NW_017012629.1:0-205 GCF_001483705.2 Eufriesea mexicana | reverse complement strand
GACCTGAACTGACATCATCTCACTGACCTGACCTGACATGACCTGAGCTGACCTGACCTGACACGACCTGACCTGACCTGACATGACCTGACCTGACCTGACCAGACCCTTCCTTTCCTGACCTGAGCTGACCAGACCTGAACATATATGACCTGGCCTGGTCTGGCCTGGCCTGACCTGACCTCTCCTGACGTGACCTGACCGG
>NW_017012628.1:0-205 GCF_001483705.2 Eufriesea mexicana | reverse complement strand
GCCAGTAGAATCTTTCCCCATTATTTATGCAAGAAAGTTTACTCAACACGATGTTAGTCAAAAATGTCAATAAAATTAGATTTTCCATACAGATTCTTCTGCATTGCGGTGGCTATAGCACTCCAAAAGTATTTTTCCTCCATACGTATGCAAGGAAGTTAGCTAACCACGATATTAATCGAAAATGTCAATAAAATTGAACTTT
>NW_017012627.1:0-205 GCF_001483705.2 Eufriesea mexicana | reverse complement strand
CGATGGGTGTATGGATGGGTGGATGTATGGACGGATGGATGTATGGGTGGATGTATGTGTGGACGGCAGGACATATGGATGGATGGATGTATTGATGTACAGATGTATGGGTGCATGAGTGTGAGGGTGTATGGATGTATGTTGTGGATGTTTGTGTGGATGTATGTATGGATGTATGCATGGATGTATGTATGGATGTATGTAC
>NW_017012626.1:0-205 GCF_001483705.2 Eufriesea mexicana | reverse complement strand
TTCATTGGGTTTGGTTAGGAAGGTTCGGTTAGTGTTTCTTTGACTTTAGTGCTATAGCCTGTTGTTTGGTAGATTTCTGTGGCCCATTGTGCTAAAACATTTACAACATGGCTCTGGCAAGGGAGGCAATAGTGTTCTTGTTGGGTTATGTCGTGTCACGTTGCGTTCGGATGTGTTGTGTCAGGCTAAGTTTGGCTAGGATAGC
>NW_017012625.1:0-205 GCF_001483705.2 Eufriesea mexicana | reverse complement strand
AAGTACAGCCTTCTACTTGCCAGAGAATAGGTCAATTCATTATCTGTAACATGATATAGCATGCTGAATAGATCGCCTAACGAATTCAATCCAATGGCAAGTACAGCCATCTACTTGCCTGAGAATAAGCCTTATCAAAATGTTTAAGCTGCCATACATTAGCGATAAGATCGCCTAACGCCTTCAATCCAATGGCAGGTACAGC
>NW_017012624.1:0-205 GCF_001483705.2 Eufriesea mexicana | reverse complement strand
CTGAAATGCTGTAGAATCCGGCTGGAAAATTCAATTTTATTGACATTTTCGTCTAATATTGTGATTAGTTGGCTTTTCGTGCATAAATAAGAGGGAAAATTCTACTGGCGTGCCATAGGCATTGCAATGCTATAGAAGCTGGTGGAAAATTCAGTTTTATTGACATTTTCGACTAATATCGTGGTGAGCTAGCTTCCTTGCATAA
>NW_017012623.1:0-205 GCF_001483705.2 Eufriesea mexicana | reverse complement strand
ATGGCTATAGCAGGCCAAAGGTATCTTTCCTCCTTACTTATGCAAGGAAGTTGGCTCACAACGGTTTAGTCGAAAATGTCATTAAAATTGAATTTTCCAGCAGGATTCAATAGCATTGCAATTTTTATAGCTTGCCACTATGATCTTTCCTCCTTGTTTATGCGATGAAGTTAGCTCAAAAGGGTATTAGTCGAAAATGTCAATA
>NW_017012622.1:0-205 GCF_001483705.2 Eufriesea mexicana | reverse complement strand
ATTGCTCTACTGCACTCTGTTCGACACTCGGGAGGCCAGCAGTAGCGGTGGATGTACGTTAGTTTGTGTTAGGTTACGTTTGGTTATGTTAGGTTAGGCTACGTCTTGTCAGGATCGCTTTGACGTCTGTGCTATGCACTACTGTTCTGTGGATTCCTGCCCTCTACTGTGCTCTACTGCAACCTCCTTGCCCCTGTGGATGCCA
>NW_017012621.1:0-205 GCF_001483705.2 Eufriesea mexicana | reverse complement strand
GATCTCGCTGGAAAATTCAGTTTTACTGACATTTTCGACTAATATCGTGGTGAGCTATCTCCCTTCCATTCGTGAGGAGGAAGAATACTATTAGTGTACAATAGCCATTGCAGTGTTTTAGAATCTGGCTGGAATATTCACCTTCATTGAGATTTTCTACTAATATCGTTGTGAGCTGACTTTCGTGCATAAATATGGAGGAAAG
>NW_017012620.1:0-205 GCF_001483705.2 Eufriesea mexicana | reverse complement strand
AGTGTTCGACACCAGTTGTGCCCAAATAGACCATTTGGCCATGAGGCCCAAGTAAGCTAAATCATTAACTTCCTTTTTACTTCTTTTAGACTTAAGCTCTCCTAAATTGGAACTAGGTTTTTAAAATGGCATAAGCCCAAAACCAAAACCCAAGCTCAACCCAAAACTTTAGGGTTTCACATGTTTTTGGATTTCATACCTTTTA
>NW_017012619.1:0-205 GCF_001483705.2 Eufriesea mexicana | reverse complement strand
TGCCATTGGTTGAAGGCATTAGGCAACCTATTCGCCAAGCAATAACAGGTTACAGATTTTGAAGAGGCCTATTCTCTGGTAAGTAGATGGCTGTACCTGCCATTTGATTACAGGCGTTAGGCCAGATAATCACCTAGCTATAGCAGCTTATAGGCTTTGAATAGACTTATTCTCTGGCAAATTGATGGCTGCACTTGCTATTGGA
>NW_017012618.1:0-205 GCF_001483705.2 Eufriesea mexicana | reverse complement strand
AATCGACTGATTCGATTAGTCGATGAAAAATGACCGATTGTAAACGCCGCTTAAATCTATTTTTTACCACAGGGATTACCTCGTTTAGCCACGCTAGAACGACGATACTTGCTAAGGTGCATGTTTCATCTTCGAATACCTCGGCGTGTCGGGTTCTATCGCCGTACGAAAGCTCGTCTAAATATAGGCACATCGGTACATAGTG
>NW_017012617.1:0-205 GCF_001483705.2 Eufriesea mexicana | reverse complement strand
CTATGGATTTCTGCGTCTCACTCTACACAAAAGTATTTTCCTTGGCTCTGGGAAGGCCAGCAAATGTGTGAGTTAGGTTACGTTTGGTTATGTTACGATTTGCTAGTTAGGGAGATGGTAGCTCTGACTTTAATGCTATAGACCGATTGCTGATGGATTTCTGCACCCTATAGTGCCCTAATGTTTTCAGCTTTGCCCAGGGAGT
>NW_017012616.1:0-205 GCF_001483705.2 Eufriesea mexicana | reverse complement strand
GCGACCACTGCTTCTGGTATTCCTGGATTCAAGCAGAAGATAGTAGAGCTCTGTAGATCATAAAAATCCTCCGAAAAGCAGTGTACAGCACGAAAGCCAAGGTCACCCTAACAAACTTAACCTAACCTAACCACACCAAACGTACCTGTCTCAACCTATCGTGCGACGACCTTAATTGCTCGCCTCCCCGTAGACGAGCGGAGTA
>NW_017012615.1:0-205 GCF_001483705.2 Eufriesea mexicana | reverse complement strand
AAAAATACAGGAATCTCTGTATAGTGTAGATTATTCGTATAATACTGAAATGAAAAATTTGAGTAGATCTGAAAGATGTCCAAAAGTTTTATAGATACTCAAAGAGGGGGAATATTACACGATATCAGTGTTAAAAGAGATAAAATTGTTATTATGTTATTTATCGTTAATTATTATTATTATACTGTATATTATATTGTAATTT
>NW_017012614.1:0-205 GCF_001483705.2 Eufriesea mexicana | reverse complement strand
CTTACATAAGTAAGGGGGAAAGGTACTATTGGTGTGCTATAGCCTTTGCAATGCTACAGAATCTTGCTGGAAAAATATATTTTACCGACATTTTCGAATGATATCGTGGTGAGCTGACTTCCTTGCATAGGAAAGGAGGAAGGATGGTTTTTGAGTGCTATAGCCATTGCAATGATATAGTTTGTGGCTGGAAAATACAATTTTG
>NW_017012613.1:0-205 GCF_001483705.2 Eufriesea mexicana | reverse complement strand
GAACAGAGGGGTATAGCACAAAAGTTAAAGACGTACCTCCCTAACATAACAAGTCGTAACACAACCAAACGTAACATAACACAACATAACTTGCCGTGACCACTATTGACGGCCTTCCCTGTGCCAAGGAGGAAGCACTGGTGCACAGTAGATCGCTGATATCCACCCAATAACAGTGTATAGAGCAAAAGTCGAAGACTTCGCC
>NW_017012612.1:0-205 GCF_001483705.2 Eufriesea mexicana | reverse complement strand
GGCGGGATTCTACGCTTTACTGTGCTGTAGTATATTATGCTTGTCTCTGCGGTGGCCAGCAATGGTGTTCTCGGCAAGTTAGGGTTAATTAAGCAGCTTTTGGCAATGTTAGAAGAGGATATCTTCGACTTTTGTTCTATACGCTGCTATTCGGTGGATTCCTGTTCTCTACATTGCTCTACGATACTCGGTTCGTCTCTGGGGA
>NW_017012611.1:0-205 GCF_001483705.2 Eufriesea mexicana | reverse complement strand
CACGACCACTATTGCTGGCCTCACGAGAGCCAAGCAGAGTATATCAGAGCAACATAGGACGCCGACATCGACAGAATCGCAATGTACAGCACAAAAGTCTAAGCTACCGCTACCAAAAATAACCAAACCAAGAATAACCGAGTGTATCATAACTCAAACGGAACCGCCGCTACCACTATTCCTGGCGCTAAAGACACAAGCAGAC
>NW_017012610.1:0-205 GCF_001483705.2 Eufriesea mexicana | reverse complement strand
CCACGACGGCCATTGACAGCCTCCACAGTGTCGAGTAGGGTATAGTATAGCAACGTGGAGCGCAGAAGTCCACCGAATGGCAGTACATAGCACAAAAGTCAAGGACATCCTATCCTAATCTAACCAAGCATAACATATACAAACGTAACCAAACACTACATAAAGCGCCGCCACCGCTATTGCTGGCTACCCCAGAGGCAAGCAG
>NW_017012609.1:0-205 GCF_001483705.2 Eufriesea mexicana | reverse complement strand
TTACTTTATGTTAAGTTAGGTCTGGTCATGTTACGATTGGTTAGGTTAGGAGGGGGTGGCTTTTTCTTTAGCTCTGCAAACAGCAATTAGGTGGATTTCTGCGTCCTACAGTGCTCTAATATTTTCAGCTTGGCTCTGGGATGGACAGCAAATGTGGTCTCTGCACGATAGATTGAGTCACGTTAAGTTCGGTTATTTAGGGGTA
>NW_017012608.1:0-205 GCF_001483705.2 Eufriesea mexicana | reverse complement strand
CTATTGAGATTGCAATGTCGTAGAATCTGGCTGGAAAATTCAATCTTATTGACATTTTTGTCTGATATCGTGGAAAGCTAACTTTCTTGCAGAAACAAGGTGGAAAGAATCTTTTGGCGTGCTATAGCCATTTAAATGCTACAGAATCTGGATGGAAAATTCAATTTTATTGACATTTTGCTCTAATATAGTGGTGAGCTATCTT
>NW_017012607.1:0-205 GCF_001483705.2 Eufriesea mexicana | reverse complement strand
CATCCAGCAAAGGAACTCGCAATTAAAACGAAACTTAAGGCCAGCTGAAATTACCGAAGAACGGTGCCGGTCGCCATTGCGAATTCTAACCTAACGATCCCACGCGCCATTTTTATTTATTATAAATCGCAGACAAAGGAACCGCGAAAGATTGATCAGGGAGAAAAATCTTGCGGAATATGCGAATTTAGAGAAACGGTGGTTG
>NW_017012606.1:0-205 GCF_001483705.2 Eufriesea mexicana | reverse complement strand
GAAGGCAGAAATCAGCCTCATTGTGGCATACAGGATAAAAGTCAAATATATCCTAACCTAACCAGTCATAGCCTAACCTACCCAAACGGAGCATGAATAAAATGACGTGCCGCGAACGCTGCTGCTGGCCTCACCAAAGCCTAGCAGAATATTGAACAGCGTAGCCGGTTGCGGAAATCCACCGAATAACTATGTATAGCACGAA
>NW_017012605.1:0-205 GCF_001483705.2 Eufriesea mexicana | reverse complement strand
TCGCCTATCGCCTTCAATACAATAGCAAGTACAGCCATCTACTTGCCAGAGAATTGGTCTATTAAAAATATATAATCCGTTATAGCATGGAGAATAGGTCGCCTAACGTCTTAAACCGATGGCAATTACAGCCATCTGCTCTCCAGAGAATTGGTCTACTCAAAATCTATATCCTGTTATCGCTTGGTGAATAGATCGCCTAACG
>NW_017012604.1:0-205 GCF_001483705.2 Eufriesea mexicana | reverse complement strand
ACGCCTTCAATTCAATGGCAAGTACAGACATCTATTTGCCAGAAAATAGGTCTATCCAAAATCAATAATCCGTTATAGCTTGGTGAATAGATAGCCTAACGTCTTCAATCCAATGGCAAGTAGAGACATCTACCTGCCAGATAATAGATATATTCAAAATCTATAACCTGTTACAGAAAGGCGAATAGATGGCATAACCCCTTCA
>NW_017012603.1:0-205 GCF_001483705.2 Eufriesea mexicana | reverse complement strand
CCGCAATGTATTGGATATCAGCGAAGTCAAAGATATACTACCCCAACCTGACAAAACCCAACCAAACCAAACGTAGACTATCGCGGCACAACGTGCCGAGGCTACTAAGGCAGTCTTCCCATAGATAAGCTGAACATATTACAGCACAGTAGAGAGAAGAGAGCGGCCGAACATTAGTGCAAAAGTGGTAAGTTTGAGCTACACT
>NW_017012602.1:0-205 GCF_001483705.2 Eufriesea mexicana | reverse complement strand
ACTAATATCGTGGTGAGCTGACTTCCTTGCTTAAGAAAGGAGAAAAAATCTGTTTGGAGTGCTATAGCCATTGCTATGCTTTAGAATCTGGCTGGAAAATACAATTTTATTGGCATTTTCGACTAATATCGTGGTAAGTTTGCTTTCTTGCGTAAATAAGGCGGAAAGATACTATTGGCGTGCTACAGGCATTGGAATGGCATAG
>NW_017012601.1:0-205 GCF_001483705.2 Eufriesea mexicana | reverse complement strand
GAATATTCCAATGAGATTCTATAGCATTGCAATGGCGATAGCGTGCCAATAGTATTTTTCCTACATATTTAAGCAACAAAATCAGGTCACCACGATATTAGTCGAAAATGTCACTAAAATTGAATTTTCCAGTCAGATTCTCTAGCATTGCAATGGCAATGGCATGCCAATAGAATCTTTCCTCATTATTTATGCAACAAAATAA
>NW_017012600.1:0-205 GCF_001483705.2 Eufriesea mexicana | reverse complement strand
TGGATGAATGGACGTATGTATGTACGAATGAATGGATGTATGTATGTATATCTGTATGGATGTGTGGATGGATGGATGAATGAGAGGTTGGATATATGGCTGGCTGCATGCATGGATGTATGTATGGACGCATTTACGGATATATCTATGGACGTATGTATGGATGAGTGTATGGGGGTATGCATGGTTGTATGGATGTACGTAT
>NW_017012599.1:0-205 GCF_001483705.2 Eufriesea mexicana | reverse complement strand
TCTCATATATTCTGCTAGGCTCTGAGGAATGTAGCAATAGTGGACCCGGCACGAAAGTTTGCGCTGTGTTACGCTTGGTTTTGTAACGATTGGCCATGTTAGGATAGAATAGCTCCGAATTATGTGCTATACACTGGTTTTTGGTGTATCTCTGCGCTCTACTGCACTCCCATACGTTCCGCTTGGCCATGGAGAGGCCAGAAAT
>NW_017012598.1:0-205 GCF_001483705.2 Eufriesea mexicana | reverse complement strand
TTGCGAAGGCTATTGCACGCCAATGTAGTCTTTCCTCCTTATCTATGCAAGGAGGTCAGCTCAACACGATATTGTCCGTAAATGTTAATAAAATTTAATTTTCCAGGAAGAGTATATTTCATTACAATGGCAATAGCACGCGAATAGAATCTTTCCTCCTTCTTTATGCAAGAAAGATAGATCACCACTATATTATTTGAAAATG
>NW_017012597.1:0-205 GCF_001483705.2 Eufriesea mexicana | reverse complement strand
CCGGTCAGTTCAGGTCAATTCACTTCAGATCAGATCATGTCATGTCAGATCACATCAGGTGAGGTCAGGCCAGGCAAGGTTGGGGCTGGTCAGGTCAGGTCATGTCAGGTCAGGTCAGGTCAGGTCAGGTCAGATGAGTACGGTCAGGTCAGGTCAGGTCAGGTCATGTCATGTCATGTCTGGTCAGGTCAGGTCGTGACATGTC
>NW_017012596.1:0-205 GCF_001483705.2 Eufriesea mexicana | reverse complement strand
ATAGACCTGTTCTCTGGCAAGAAGATTGCAGTACTTGCCATTGGGCTGAAGTCGTTCGGCGATATATTCACCAAGCTCTAACATGTTATAGATTTTGAATAGACGTATTCTTGGGCAAGCAGATGGCTGTTCTTGCCATTCTATTGAAGGCATTGGGCGACGTATTCTCCAAGCTATATCAGGTTATAGACTTTGAATAGACGTA
>NW_017012595.1:0-205 GCF_001483705.2 Eufriesea mexicana | reverse complement strand
ACATCCACCATCCATATATCCATAAATCCATCCATTCGTACATCCATTCATCGTTACATCCATTCTTCAATAAATCCATACATATACGAATCCATACAACCATACATCCGTACATCCGTCCATACATAACTCAATCCATCCATACATCCATCCATCCATACAGGCATATATCCATACATAAATACATCCATACACCCATACGTCC
>NW_017012594.1:0-205 GCF_001483705.2 Eufriesea mexicana | reverse complement strand
TCAGTTCGTCCACCCATCCACTCATCCACCCGCACATCCATACAGACACACATCTATGGTTCCATACATCCATCCATCCACACAACCATTCATCCATAAGTACGTCCAACCATACAACCATCCATCCATACATACATCCATTCGTAAATACATACATCCATACATACGCCCATACACACGTCCATACATACATCCATCCATACAT
>NW_017012593.1:0-205 GCF_001483705.2 Eufriesea mexicana | reverse complement strand
AATCCAATGGAAAGTTCAGCCATCTACTTGCCATAGAATAGGTCTATTCAAAATCTATAATCTGTTATAGCTTGGCGAATATATCGCCGAACGCCTTCAATCCAATGGCAAGTACAGACACCTACTTGCCAGAGAATAGGTCTATTCAAAAACTCTAATCCGTTATAGCGTGGTGAATAGATCGCCTAACGCCTTCAATTCAATG
>NW_017012592.1:0-205 GCF_001483705.2 Eufriesea mexicana | reverse complement strand
TTGGATTGATAGATGTATGGATGGATTGAGGTATGGATGGTCGGATGTACGGAAATATGAATGAATGGATGTATGGCTGTGTGCATGTATGGATGTATGGATGTATGGACGTGTATCTGTATGGTTGTATGGATGGATGGAAGTATGAGTGAATGGATGTATGAATGTATGGATGGATGGATGTAAGAATGTATGGATGTATGCA
>NW_017012591.1:0-205 GCF_001483705.2 Eufriesea mexicana | reverse complement strand
AATGCCGTTGGATTAGATTGTTCAATGTAGATTTAGATTTTGCGGCTATTCTAGAATGACAAAAACACTGATCCATTATCCCTTCAGGCATTAACAAGTGACGACGAAGTACTGGGTACAGCCATCACAACGGTAGCCTAGTTGATGGAACACTTCGTCCACTGATGATATGAACTGCAAGGTAATTCTGTAATAGTCAATGTAT
>NW_017012590.1:0-205 GCF_001483705.2 Eufriesea mexicana | reverse complement strand
CACGTTTGACTAGGTTCGGATAGTCTACACAGATTCCTGTGCTATTCACTGCTGTTGGGTAGATTTCCGCGCTCCAATGTGCACTAACTTTCTCTGCTTCGCTCTGGGGAGGCCTGCAATATTAGCCTCGCCACGTCATGTTAAGTTACACTAAGTTTGGATAGGTTAATTATGGTCAGGTTGGGTCAGTGTATGTATGACTTTT
>NW_017012589.1:0-205 GCF_001483705.2 Eufriesea mexicana | reverse complement strand
TCACTTTCTGCTTTTCTCTGTGGACGCCAGGAATAGTGCTCTCGGCACGTTAGGTAGTGTTAATTTACGTTTGGTTAAGTTAGGCATGGACAAGCTTGGTTAGGATAGCATTGTTTTTTGTGCTTAGCACCGCTATTCGGTGGACTTCAGCGTTCAGCACTACTATGCTATACGATGCTTAGCTCTCGTGAAGCCAACAATAGCC
>NW_017012588.1:0-205 GCF_001483705.2 Eufriesea mexicana | reverse complement strand
TAAATAGAATAAAATTGAAATCATTGTTCACACAATTTATGATACTCATTGTGCAATGATGATACTCAGAAATAATATATTTCGTGGCTTAAGATATAAAATTCGTTAAATCTGGAAGAAATGTAAATTAATTAAATTTGAAAAAAAAATGCAAATTTATTAAATTGTATATTTTAGTTGAAGCGAATAGAGAGTGTTTTATTTT
>NW_017012587.1:0-205 GCF_001483705.2 Eufriesea mexicana | reverse complement strand
TGTAAGTTCTTGGGTAAGCGTGTGTTCGACGTTGTTAGTCTCAAGAATTAGCTTCTTGATGTACCTCCAAGATTTCGAACTCGGTTAAACAAAATTCCATGACATCGAATATGGTTAGAGTCGTTATTTTACAGTCTCTGTTGATTAACTGTGGGAGTAAAGATGCTGCGTAGATACATACATTATCGAAACCTTCGGGTAGCCA
>NW_017012586.1:0-205 GCF_001483705.2 Eufriesea mexicana | reverse complement strand
TGTAGTGTTACACTACGTTTTGGTATGTTACGCTTGGTCAGGTATGGCTCGGGTATATTTGACATTTTCGTAATACACTGCATTGCGTGGGATCTCTGCACACTACTGTGATCTAGTACATTCTGCTTGCCTCTGTGGAGGTCAGCAATAGTGGCCTCGTCATATCAGGTGGAGTTAGGTTACGTATTGGTACGTCACGCTTGGC
>NW_017012585.1:0-205 GCF_001483705.2 Eufriesea mexicana | reverse complement strand
CTGCGATTTTATGGATTTCTGCGTCCTACTTACAACAAACGTGTTCCACTTGACTCTCTGGTTACCAGGAATAGAGGTCGCGGCGCGATAGGTTTAGATATGTAACGCTTCGTCATCTTACGATTTGCTATGTTAGGAGAGTATGGTTTTGACTTTAGGGCTATAATCTGCTATTAGATGCATCTCTGCACCCTACAGTGGCCTA
>NW_017012584.1:0-205 GCF_001483705.2 Eufriesea mexicana | reverse complement strand
GCGAATGTGACAGCCCGCGAAATGTTTTTGCGTTGTTTGACTTTCATCGCTTATATCTTCCGAATCTCTTCAGATTTTCACGATTTTCCTATCTAGTTACGTGGAGTGATCTCTGTTTTAATTAGTTTGCCGTTTTTTTTCCGATTTTCATCGATCGTTTATGAAAGATAGTGGCGAATGTGACAGGCCGCGAAAAGTTTTTGCG
>NW_017012583.1:0-205 GCF_001483705.2 Eufriesea mexicana | reverse complement strand
CAATAAAATTGAATCTGCTAGGCACATTTCATAACATTGCAATGGTTATAGTACGCCAAAAGAATATTTCCTCTTTGTTTATGCAAGAAAGTTAGCTCTCCACGATAATAGCCGAAAATGTCTATAAAATTGAATCTGCCAGGCACATTCTATATCACTGAAATTGCTATAGTACGCCAAAAGCATCATTCCTCCTTATTTATGC
>NW_017012582.1:0-205 GCF_001483705.2 Eufriesea mexicana | reverse complement strand
CCAGCAGCAGAGATCTAGGCACGTTAGTTTTTGTTATCTCACATTCGGCTGGGTTGGGTTAGGCCCGACTAGGTTATGATAGACAAGACTCTTGTGCTCTACACAACAATGCGGCGGATTTCTGCGTTCTACTGCTCCCTAATTTATTCAGCTTGGCTCTCGTGTTGTCAGCAATAGTGGCCTAGGTGCGTTGGATTGACTTATG
>NW_017012581.1:0-205 GCF_001483705.2 Eufriesea mexicana | reverse complement strand
CCACAGCATTGCAAAGGCTATAGCACGCCAATAGTATCTTTCCCCCTTACCTATGCAAGGAAGCTAGGTCACCACGATATTAGTCGAAAATGTCATCAAAATTATATTTTCCAGCTACAATCTATATCATTGCAATGGCTACAGCACTCAAAAAGCATCTATCCTCTTTACTTACGCAAGGAAGTTAGCTCACCACGATATTAGT
>NW_017012580.1:0-205 GCF_001483705.2 Eufriesea mexicana | reverse complement strand
TTTGCGTCATGCACTGCTATTCGTTGGATTTCTGCGCCCTACATTGCTCCACTATACACTGCCTGAATCTGGGGAGGCGAGCAATAGCGGCCGTGGCACGTTATTTTGTGTTAGGTTATGCTCGTTTATGTTAGGTTATTCTACGTTTGGTTAGGATATCTTTGACTTTCGTGCTACACAATGTTATTTGGTGGATTACTGTGAT
>NW_017012579.1:0-205 GCF_001483705.2 Eufriesea mexicana | reverse complement strand
GGATTAGAAGTAGTGGTCGCGGCACGTAAGATTTAGTTAGGATACGTTTGGTTATGTTAGGAAGGGTTAGGTTAGGAGAGGTTACCTTTGACTTTAGTGTTATAGACTGCTATTGGGCGGATTTCTGTTCCCAACAGTGCCATAATATATTTCGCTTGGCTCTGGGAATGCCAGTAATAGTTGTCTCGGCACTCTATGTTGTGTC
>NW_017012578.1:0-205 GCF_001483705.2 Eufriesea mexicana | reverse complement strand
AATAGCGTTATGATATATACATATTTTTACACTTTTCTAAATGGTTTCATTCATTCTAACTTACTACAATGACAGATTGATTAATTTCTCATTCTTCGTATTTTTGAAATTATGCACTTATCTTCACTATATATGAAGAACGTTATTTTCACGGAAAAATATCTTCCACATTTGTTAGTTGAATGTCCGTTACAATGCTTTGTTG
>NW_017012577.1:0-205 GCF_001483705.2 Eufriesea mexicana | reverse complement strand
TAACAGTACTGTGCTTAACACGTCTACCAACCGATCGCTGTTGATGTTGAGTTATTCTTTTCACTGTTGATGTTTATTCTTCACAAAATCTAGAATGAAGAGCACAGTTCTAATATCCATCGAGATATTATCAACTGACGGCACTGTACAGAGTTCATCCCTAGTCGCAGCATTGAAAGATCTGCATTACTTTGCTCGCTGATGA
>NW_017012576.1:0-205 GCF_001483705.2 Eufriesea mexicana | reverse complement strand
GCCATCGCAAAGCATAACACATTAGAGGAGAGTAGCGCTCAGTAGTCCATAGACTGGCAGTGTGTAGCTTAAAAGTCACAGAAAGCTAGCTTAGCGTGCCCTAAGCTAACCTAACCAAACGTAGCCAGGCACAACGTGCCGCGAGGAGACTACTATTGCTGGCTTCCCCGCAGCAAAGTGCAGCATATTAGAGCAACGTAGAGTG
>NW_017012575.1:0-205 GCF_001483705.2 Eufriesea mexicana | reverse complement strand
CTTCCAGGAACCTGGGCTAAATTTTTCTCAGGAATCTACTAATCATTTTCTCGTTGAGTACACATAACAGGCAATACCTGTGTCTGATATCCTACATCGAGCACGTCTGTCAGTGAGACATGTCAGACTTTGAACAGACTTCTTGCCAATTTTATATAAAATATAAAATCGTATTATCTCTCGTCCAACTATCCACGACAAATCA
>NW_017012574.1:0-205 GCF_001483705.2 Eufriesea mexicana | reverse complement strand
GATGCGTTAGGAATGCTATAGCCATTGCAATGCTGCAGAATCCGGCTGGAAAATTCAATTTTAATAACATTTTCGTGTATTATCGTGGTGAGTTGCCTTTCTTGCGAAAAGAAGCAGGGTAGATTCTATTGGCGTGCTGTACACGTTGGAATGATATAGAGTGAGGTTGGAAAACCAATTTTATTGACATTTTCGGCTAATATCG
>NW_017012573.1:0-205 GCF_001483705.2 Eufriesea mexicana | reverse complement strand
AATAAGAAATTTCCAAAAGCAAGTATACCTCTTATATAAAACCCAAGCAAAATAAAAGGAAAGGGAGAAAATAGAGAAAAGGGGGTTAAGAAGATCATCAATGTTACAATCATTGAACCTCTGTACCCTTTTCTCGCTCAGTCGTCATGTTCACCCCAATTTATCAGTGATAAAGGAATAAACAAACGCTGCTGTATAAGACACA
>NW_017012572.1:0-205 GCF_001483705.2 Eufriesea mexicana | reverse complement strand
ATAGACCTATTCTCTGGCAAGCAGATGGCTGTACTTGCTGTTGGATTGAAGGCGTTAGGCGATGTATTCACCAATCTATAACAGATTATAGATCTTGAATCGCCCTATTTTCTGGCAAGTAGATGGCTGTACTTGCCACTGCATTGAAGGCGTTAGGCGCTCTACTCACCGAGCTATAACAGGTTATAGACTTTGAATTGACCTA
>NW_017012571.1:0-205 GCF_001483705.2 Eufriesea mexicana | reverse complement strand
ACTTTCGTGCATACATAAGGATGAAAGATTCTATTGACGTGCTGTAGCCATAGCATTGCTACACGATATGGCTGGAAAATTCAATTTTATTGACATTTTCGACTTGTATAGTTGTGAGCTAAGTTTCTTGCTTTGATAAGGCGGAAGCATGCTTTTGGCGTGCTGTAGCCATTGCAATGCTATAGAATCTGGCTGGAAAATTCAA
>NW_017012570.1:0-205 GCF_001483705.2 Eufriesea mexicana | reverse complement strand
TCCTTATTTATGCAACAAAACTAGCTCACCGCGATATTAGTGGAAAATGTCAATAAAATTGAAGTTGCCAGTAGGATTCTATAGCATTGCAATTGCTATTGCATGCCAATAGAATTCTTCCTCCTTGATTATGCAACAAAACTAACTCACCACGATATTAGCCGAAAATGGCAATAAAATTGAATTTTTCAGTCAGATTCTATTG
>NW_017012569.1:0-205 GCF_001483705.2 Eufriesea mexicana | reverse complement strand
TAACAGGTTATAGATTATGAATATACCTATTCTCTGGCAAGCAGACGGCTGTACTTGCCATTGTATTGAAGGCGTTAGGCTATGTATTCACCAAGCAATACCAGATTATAGATCTTGAACGGCCCTATTCTCTGGCATGTACATGGGTGTACTTGCCATTGGATTGAAGGCGTTAGGCGATCTCTTCACCAAGCTATAACAGGTT
>NW_017012568.1:0-205 GCF_001483705.2 Eufriesea mexicana | reverse complement strand
TTCTCATCTTCCGAGTCGAACGAGAGAAACAAAAAGATCGCTCATCGTCACTACAATCACTATGATTTTCCATAACACTAAACCTACCATAACCAATGGAATGATCCGGTAGTCGAAGAAATAAAATAAATAAATAAATTTTCAAAAATGGAACCCGAGAAATAAAATTTATTAAAAGAAAAATCGCAATAATACGAGAAATGCG
>NW_017012567.1:0-205 GCF_001483705.2 Eufriesea mexicana | reverse complement strand
CAAATGTAACCAATCCAAACGAAGACTAATTCAACATAGTGAGGCGCGGCCCCTATTTGTGGAACCACCGGGCCAAGGACGATATAGCAGAACACAGTAGAGCGTAGGAAGCCACCAAATAGCAGTTTATAGCACAGAAGTCTAATCCGTCCCAACCAAACATAACCAAACGTACGCTGACCAAACGTAGTATAACCCAACCTAA
>NW_017012566.1:0-205 GCF_001483705.2 Eufriesea mexicana | reverse complement strand
AATGGTGGTCTCGGCACGTTAGTTTTAGTTCGGCTACGTTCGATTCGTTACATTTGGTAAGGTCAGGATAGGGTAGCTTTGACTTTTGTGATATACGCTGTTAATCTATGGCCCTCTGCGTAGACAAGGATACGCTAACTCGACATAACGTGCCGCGACCGCCATTGCTGGTCTCCCCAAGGTCGTGCATTGTATGGTAGAGAGA
>NW_017012565.1:0-205 GCF_001483705.2 Eufriesea mexicana | reverse complement strand
GAACACAGTATATAGCAGAAGTTCACATAATAGCCGTATATGACGCAATGGTCAGTGCTATCCTCTCCTAGCCTAACCAAACGCAACATAGCCAAACGTAGCATAAACAAAACTAACGTGCCTGGACAACTATTACTAGCCTCCCCAGAATGGAGCAGATTATAATAGATCAATGTAAAGAGTACAAATTCACCGAAAAGCTGTG
>NW_017012564.1:0-205 GCF_001483705.2 Eufriesea mexicana | reverse complement strand
GTATAGTAGAGCAATGTAGTGCGCAGGAATCGGCCGCATGTCAATCTACAGCACAGAAGTCAAAGGTAACATAACCCAGCACAGGCAAATCGATCCTAACCAAACGAAGCCTAACCCAACCTTACAGAGGAAAGCTTACTTTATCACAGTAGTGTGCACAAATCCACTGCGTAGCTGTGTGTAGCACGAAAGTCGAAGATATCCT
>NW_017012563.1:0-205 GCF_001483705.2 Eufriesea mexicana | reverse complement strand
GTGTGGATGAATGGATGTATGTGTGAATGGCAGGTCAGATGGAAGGATGGATGTATTGATGTAAAGGTGTTTGGATGCATGAATGTATGGTTGTATGAATGTATGCATGTATGGATGAATTGATGGAAGGATGTATCGAATTATAGTCGTACGAATGGAAGTATATATGGATGTATGGATCTGTGGATGGATGGACGTATGGATG
>NW_017012562.1:0-205 GCF_001483705.2 Eufriesea mexicana | reverse complement strand
TTATGATATCTTTGACTTTTGTGCTATACACATCTGCACGGTCGACTTCTGCGCTCTAGTGTGCTCCGGTATATTCTACTTGGCTCTGTGGAGGGCAGCAATAGTGGTCGTGGCACGAAAGTCTTTGTAAGGCTGCCTTCGTTAATATTATGACTGGTTAGGTTATGATAGTGTAGCTTCGACTTTTATGCTATACACCGCCATT
>NW_017012561.1:0-205 GCF_001483705.2 Eufriesea mexicana | reverse complement strand
ACATTGATGATTCTTGAGTTGTTGTTGAACTAAATGATCAATGAAGCAATTACAGTGGTGGCTATAGTTCGTTGTCGTCGGCTCTACCTTGTACTGTATCGTTATTGACATTTTGTCCCGAGATAAATGGTAAATCCGTTGGTAATCCTAGGATTGCTTTGTAACGTTTGTGTCAGCGAATAAATTAATACAGCGGATATAGCAC
>NW_017012560.1:0-205 GCF_001483705.2 Eufriesea mexicana | reverse complement strand
AACTTGAGGTGGGCTGCGTTTGGTCTTTGGTTACGTTTGGTTAGCTTAAGATATTAGAGCTTTAACTTTTGTGCTGTACACTGCTTTTCGGTGGATTTCCTCGCTCCCCTTTTGTCTATTATGCTCTGGTTGTCGCTGGGGGTGTCAGGGGAGGTGATCTCTGCACGTTAGAATGAGTTGGGCTTCGTTTGGCTAGGTTAGGTTT
>NW_017012559.1:0-205 GCF_001483705.2 Eufriesea mexicana | reverse complement strand
CTATAGCAAACGAATACGTTCTTTCCCCCTTATTTATGCAGAAAATCTTGCTAACCGCGATATATGTCAAAAGTGTCAATAGAATTGAACTTTTCAGTCAGATTCTGTTGCAATGGAATGGCTATAGCAATCCAATGAAATCTTGCCTCCTTGTTTGCGCAGAAACGTTTGCTCAACGGGATATTAGTCGAAAATGTCAATATAA
>NW_017012558.1:0-205 GCF_001483705.2 Eufriesea mexicana | reverse complement strand
AGAATAATTGGTCCATATTTATACAAGAAAGTTAGGTGACCTCGATGTTATTCGAAAATACCATTAAAGTTGAATTTTCGAGCCAGATTCTAAAGCATCGCAATGACTATATCACGCCAGTAGAGTCTTTCCTCCTTATATTTGCGTAAAAGCTTGGTCACCACGATATTAGTCGAAAATGACAATAAAATTGAATTTTCCAGCC
>NW_017012557.1:0-205 GCF_001483705.2 Eufriesea mexicana | reverse complement strand
TTCCGACCAATATAGTGGTGAGCATGGTTTTCAGCATAAATAAGGTGGAAAGATACTATTGGCATGCTATAGCCATTGCATTTCAATAGAATCTGACAGAATGGTTCAATTCCATTGACATTTTCGACTGATATCGTGTTGAGAACGCTGCTCTGCGTGCATAAGGAGGACAGATCCTATTGGTTTGCTATAGCCAATGCATTTC
>NW_017012556.1:0-205 GCF_001483705.2 Eufriesea mexicana | reverse complement strand
CCTTCCAGATTCTATAGCTTTGCAATGCCTAGAGCACGCCAACAGAATGCTTCCGCCTTATTTTCGCAAGAAAGATATCTCACCACATTATTAGCCCAAAATGTCTATAAAATTGAGTTTTTCAGGCACATTCTAATGCATTGCAATGGCTACAGCTCGCCAAAAGATCTTTCCTCCTTCTTTATGCAAGAAAGTTAGCTCGCCA
>NW_017012555.1:0-205 GCF_001483705.2 Eufriesea mexicana | reverse complement strand
GCTCTAGTATGTTCCGCTTTGCTTTCTGTAGGCCAGAAGTAGTGCTTGCGGCACGTTATCGTGCGTTTGTCTACGTTAGGCTAGGTTACGTTGGTTTTAGTTAGGTTCGGATATCTTTGACTTTTCTGTTGTACACTGAAACACTATGCACTTCTGCGCCCTGCTATCGTCTAATACGTTCTGCATGGCTCTGGGGTTTCCAGCA
>NW_017012554.1:0-205 GCF_001483705.2 Eufriesea mexicana | reverse complement strand
GATAAATCGATATATCTGTAGGGGGTCCTCCTTTCCCACGGTTGTTGAAGACAGCTGATCGCAAGTATCCTCGATGTAAGTCGAGTGGTAACCTAACCGTGACATTAGAAAATTCCTGTGCTTGAGGTCCTGGGTACCATTCCCGTCCTTTTTCGCGGGAGCGCCCTGGAAATTGCATCGGTTCGCAAAATTCAGGGCGCTCCAT
>NW_017012553.1:0-205 GCF_001483705.2 Eufriesea mexicana | reverse complement strand
GGTACAATTTTATCAGTTGCATAATACTAAAGAAGCCATGTCAATATTCTCCACATCTCAAAATCTCCCTGTAAGTGGAAAAGGAAGAAATCAATTTTTCCAGCCATGGCCCACCCTCTTAGCCCAATGCACTTCGTACCCAAAAAACACTGGAAGCTTGCAATTCCTGTCGATTCCGTCATCCACACCTTCCCATCTACTTGTC
>NW_017012552.1:0-205 GCF_001483705.2 Eufriesea mexicana | reverse complement strand
AACGTAATACAACAAAAGGTAACAAATCGTAATGTAGGGCGCCGAGACCACTACTGATGCCATGCCCAGAGACAAGCAGGGTATACTAGAGCACTGTTGAGCGCAGAAAGCCACCAGCTTGCAGTGTATCGCACAAACGTCAGGGATAACCTAACCTAGCCTGTCCTAACCCAGCCCTACCTATCGTAGCTTAACTAAACGTAAC
>NW_017012551.1:0-205 GCF_001483705.2 Eufriesea mexicana | reverse complement strand
ATCCCAAAATTCACAGAAGAAGTAATTTTATTAAATTACAAACAAACCTCCATTATCTTCAAACTATTATTCAACAATAAAGATACATTTTTCTTCCTCATAGCAATGCATTTTTAACAACCCTGAACTGTCATCTGTCACGTTGTCTTTATCTTTCTCTTGGCAACACTTTATAGTACATACAGCTTAAAATTCAAATCTTGCG
>NW_017012550.1:0-205 GCF_001483705.2 Eufriesea mexicana | reverse complement strand
TTAGGAGAGGGTAGCTTTGACCTTCGGGATATAAGCTGCTACTCGGTGGAGTTCTGCTCCCTATAGTATTCAAATATGCTCTGCTTGTCCCTGAGTAGGCTGGCAATGGTGGCCTCTGCATGTCGGTGCGAGTTATGTTACATTTGGTTAGGTTAGGTCTGTTTGGGTCTGGTTAGGATAGCTTCGACATCTCTGCCGTACACTG
>NW_017012549.1:0-205 GCF_001483705.2 Eufriesea mexicana | reverse complement strand
TAGCACGCCAGTAGAACCTTTCCTCCTTCTATATGCGAGAAAGTTAGGCCACCACAATATTAGACGAAAATGTCAATAAATTTGAATCTTCCAGCCAGGTTCTCTAGAATTGCAATGGCTATAGCACGCAAATAGGATATTGCTTCCTTATTTATGCAAGAAACATAGTTCACCACAATATTAGCCGAAAATCTCAAAAAAATTC
>NW_017012548.1:0-205 GCF_001483705.2 Eufriesea mexicana | reverse complement strand
AGAATTTGGCAGGAAAATTCAATTTTATTGGCATTATCGACTAATATCGTGGCGAGCTGATTTGGTTGCATAAATGATGTGGAAAGATTCTATTGGCATGCTATAGCCATTGCAGTGCTATGGAATCTGGCTGGAAAATTCTAATTTATGTACATTTTCGACTAATATCGTGGTGAGCTAATTTTGTTGCATAATTGTAGAGGAA
>NW_017012547.1:0-205 GCF_001483705.2 Eufriesea mexicana | reverse complement strand
TATTGCTAACATTGCTGCATTTTTATCGAAAAAATCATATTGCTGTTGCATGTGTCATTGCATTGCTAAATTATGGTTCATCGCGATATCGTAACTTTGACTTAAAGCTTGATAATTTACTCGCGATACTCAGAAAATATCGGCTAAATATATAAATACAATTTCTGGAATTTTCAGGTGCTTGCCAACATTGTTAGTTTACTTC
>NW_017012546.1:0-205 GCF_001483705.2 Eufriesea mexicana | reverse complement strand
CCTTCCGCCACCACTATTGCTGGCCTCCCCAGACTCAAGCAGAACACGTTAGTAGAGTGTAGAGCGCAGAAACCTATATAATCGCAGAGCATATCAGGAAAGTCAAAGCTACCCAAGCCAAACCCATGCCAACAGAAAATGGACAAATATCCCCTGGCTCAACCTAACTTGCCGAGACAGCTATTGAGGCCCTCCTCAGAGCCAA
>NW_017012545.1:0-205 GCF_001483705.2 Eufriesea mexicana | reverse complement strand
GACAGTCATACGAGCGGTGATATGTTTCTTGAATTATGGTGGGAGAAAAATTGATAGATTTTGAAAAAATGAAGCGGAGATGGGGGTAGTATCCCCTTCCAGTCTTGAAAAATTTACGAAATCGACGAGGGTTGATTTTTGGTACGATTGCTCGATCAGAGTGGTGCGAAATGGGGATGATAATGCAGACAAAGGATAACGCGAT
>NW_017012544.1:0-205 GCF_001483705.2 Eufriesea mexicana | reverse complement strand
GTTAAGTTAGGAGAGGACAACTTTTGACTTTTGTGCTATACACTGCTGTTCGAAGGATTTCTGCGATCTACATTGCTCTAATCGTGAGGATATCACGAGGATATCACTGATTTAGCGCTATACACCGCTATTCGGTGGATTCCTGCGCTCTACTGTGCTCTAATATGCTCCGCGTGCATGTGGGGAGGCGAGCAGTATTTATCTC
>NW_017012543.1:0-205 GCF_001483705.2 Eufriesea mexicana | reverse complement strand
TACTTGTCAGAGATTAGGTCTATTCAAAATATATTACCACCTGCAGCTTGTTGAATAGATCGCATATCGCCTTCAATACAATGGCAAGTACATCCATCTACTTGCCAGAGAATAGATATATTCAAAATCTGTATTCTGTTACAGCTTGGCGAATAGGTTGCCTAACGCCTTCAGCCAATGGCAAGTACAGCGATCTACTTGTCAA
>NW_017012542.1:0-205 GCF_001483705.2 Eufriesea mexicana | reverse complement strand
GAAATCAAACGGATAACAGTTTATGTTGCGAAAGTCATGGTTTTGTTATCCTAACCTAACCAAGTGCAACATAACCGAACGTGACCCCACTCCACACATCGTGCCGAGACCACTATTACCGGACTCCCCAGAGCCAAGCAGAGTGTACGAGAGCAAAGGAGCGCGCAGAAGTCAGCCGCACTGATGTGCAAGGCACGAATGTCAA
>NW_017012541.1:0-205 GCF_001483705.2 Eufriesea mexicana | reverse complement strand
CATTTTATTACATTAAATAGCATGGAATAATTTTTATATGCAATTTGCAACGACACAAATTTTGCAGTGCTCTCTTTACACGATAATTACTCGTTCCTACATAATAATTTCAAACACTTTACGTAACATCCTAAAAATGATCAAACATAAATTAAGACCTGTTTTGGAAATGGTTGTGTCAAAATAACTTTTCGAAACCACACTC
>NW_017012540.1:0-205 GCF_001483705.2 Eufriesea mexicana | reverse complement strand
GGCAAGCAATGGCGGTCTCGTCTCGTTACGTCTACCTTTTCTACGTACGGTTAAGTCAGGCTGTGGAATTTAGGGTAAGGGTGTCCTTGATATTTGTGCTATTCGCAGGTATTTGGTGACTTTCTGCGCTTTACCGTGCTCCAGTGTATTCTGGTTGGATCCGGGGATACCAGTAATGGAGGTCTTGGTACCTTAGTTTAAGTTA
>NW_017012539.1:0-205 GCF_001483705.2 Eufriesea mexicana | reverse complement strand
GTAATAGTGGTCACGGCGCGACAGTTTGAGACAGGGTACGTTCGGCTAGGTTACGTTTGCTCTCGTTAGGTTTGCGCATCTTCGACTTTTCCGCTGTACACTGCGAACCTATGGACTTGATCGCTCTGCTCTCCTCTATTACGCTCTGCTTGTCTCTGTGGGAGCCGGAAATAGTGATCGCGGTGGGTTAGGTTTCGTTATGTTA
>NW_017012538.1:0-205 GCF_001483705.2 Eufriesea mexicana | reverse complement strand
CGTGTGGAGCTAACTTTCTTGCAGAAATAAGGAGGAAGGATTCTATTGGCGCGCCATAGCAATAGCAATGCTACAGAGTCTAGCGGGAAAATTAAATTACATTGACGTTTTCGACTAATATCGTGGTGACCTAACATTCTTCGATATATAAGGAGGAAAGATTCTTCTGGCGTGCTATTGCCATTGCAATGCTACAGAATCTGGC
>NW_017012537.1:0-205 GCF_001483705.2 Eufriesea mexicana | reverse complement strand
ATTGCGGTGTATTTCTGCGCACAACTGCTCCCTGGTACATTAGGTTTGCCTCTGTGGAGGCCAGCAGTTGTGGTCTCGTGCAGTTTGGTTGAGTTAGTTTACGTTTGGTTATGTCAAGTTGGATATGTTAGGTAAGGATATATTTGATTTTTGTGCTATACACTGCCATTCGGTGGACTCCTTCGCTCCAGTTTGCTCTAGTATG
>NW_017012536.1:0-205 GCF_001483705.2 Eufriesea mexicana | reverse complement strand
AGCTCACCACGATATTAGTCGAAAATGTCAATAAAATTGAATTTTCAGCCAGATTCTATAGCATTGCAATGGTTATAGCTTGCCAATATAATCTTCCTTCCTTGTTTATGCAAGAAAGATAGCTCACTACGATATTAGTCGTAGATGACAATAAAATTGAATTTTCCAGCCAGATTCCGCAGAATTGCAATGGCTATAGCACCAC
>NW_017012535.1:0-205 GCF_001483705.2 Eufriesea mexicana | reverse complement strand
GCAGAAATCCACCGAATAGCAGTGTGTAGCACAAAAGTCAAAACCACCATAAATAAACATACTTAACCTGGCCTAACCAAACGTAACCAAACTCAACCTAACGTTCCCAGAGCACTATTTCTTGCGTCCGCAGTGACAGTCGTAATATGATAGAACACCGTAGAGAGCAGAAGATCATATGACAACTGTGTCGAGCACAAAAGTC
>NW_017012534.1:0-205 GCF_001483705.2 Eufriesea mexicana | reverse complement strand
CGGCTTCATCCAGCGTACGGTACGGCTCTGGGGTAACAGCAAGCCCGACACCCAGCGCAACGAATGAATGCAGGAGCAGGTCCTGCGACACCCGCGAGTGGTTCAGTTTGGCCTGGAGCACCATGGTCGGCGTGAAAGTTATACCGTGTCCATGGCCTCCTCCAGGCCCCCCTTCTTTTGGGCCGGCTGCGTGCCCGGTGCTCCG
>NW_017012533.1:0-205 GCF_001483705.2 Eufriesea mexicana | reverse complement strand
CATCCGTACTTAGATACATGCATTCATCCATACATACAACCATACAAGCACCCATACATACATACATACATCCATCCATCCATACATCCATCCATCCACGAATTCATCCATACGCCCATCCACCCATCCACGCATCCGTTCGTCCACCCATCCATTCATTGATTGTTCCGTCCATCCACCCAACCATTCATCCACACACACATCC
>NW_017012532.1:0-205 GCF_001483705.2 Eufriesea mexicana | reverse complement strand
ATCCATACAACTATCCAACCATCCACCCATCCATCCATCCATACATACATCCACACGTATATCAATACATCAATACATACACCCATACACACATACATATATACATACATCCATACATCCACACATACATCCATAAACACATACATACATACATCCATATATATATCCATACAGACATCCGTACATACATCCATACATCCACCCA
>NW_017012531.1:0-205 GCF_001483705.2 Eufriesea mexicana | reverse complement strand
ATGTCAATAAAAATATATTTTCCAGCCCGATTCTGAAGCTTTGAAGAGGCTATAGCTCGCCAGTAGCATCTTTCCTCCTAATTTATGCAGGGATGTCAGCTCGCCACGATATTAGTCGATAATGTGAATGAAACTGTATTTCCCATCCAGATACTACAGAATTCCAATGGCCATAGCTCGCCAATAGAATCGTTCCTCCGAATTT
>NW_017012530.1:0-205 GCF_001483705.2 Eufriesea mexicana | reverse complement strand
CAGCGGGTGGCAGCGTATATCACAAAAGTCGAAGCAATACTAACCTAACAGATCAAAACGTAAGAAAACTAATCATGACGTAACTTAGCGTAATGTGTCGAGACCACTATTACTGGAATCCGCAGAGCCAAGCAGAACACAAGACAGCATAGTAGAGCACTGGCAGCCACCAAATAGCAGAGAATAGCACAAATGTCAAGGTTCC
>NW_017012529.1:0-205 GCF_001483705.2 Eufriesea mexicana | reverse complement strand
TTGGTTACGTTACGGTTGGTTAGGTTAGGAGGGGCTTGCTTTGACCCTTGTGCTGTAAACTGCCTTTCGGTGGATTACAACCATCTATGTTTCTTTACTATACTCTACTCGACTCTGGGGTGGTGAGTAATAGAGGTCCAATCACGTTAGTTTGTTTATTCTACGTTTGGTTATATTACGCATGGGTATGGCGGGAGAGTATTCC
>NW_017012528.1:0-205 GCF_001483705.2 Eufriesea mexicana | reverse complement strand
TGCCTAGCCCAAACTAACGTAACCTGACCGAACGTAGCGCAACACAACATAACGCGCAGCGACTACTATTGCTGGCCTCCTCGGAGTCTAGCTGCACACATTAGAGGGAGTAGAGCGCAGAAGACCATGGAATCGCAATGCGCAGCACAAAAGTCGAAGCTACCGTATCCTAGCGTAGACAAACGTAACACAACCGAAGATTGCT
>NW_017012527.1:0-205 GCF_001483705.2 Eufriesea mexicana | reverse complement strand
CTCCATTTGAACATAACCGCCTCGCAGAAGGAGGCCACAGCACGCCACGCATCGAAGCCCTACATCATCCGCGCCACGACGACGGAGAGTGAAAGATCCCGACACACCACGCAACGAAGTACACGGCGCACGCGAGCCCACACCGAACGTTCCTCCTGCGTGTGCAGCGCCGTGTCCCGCCTTTCCCCGCAATGATGGCACCGCG
>NW_017012526.1:0-205 GCF_001483705.2 Eufriesea mexicana | reverse complement strand
CTTACCTTTGCAAGGAAGTTAGCTCACCACGAAATTAGTGGAAAATGTCAATAAAACTGAATTCTCCAGGAAGATTCTATTGCATTGCAATGCCTATAGCACCGCAACAGAATCTATCCACCTTACATAAGCGAGAAAGTTTACTCACCACGATATTAGCCGAATATCTCAATAAAACTGTATTTTCCAACCGCAGTATTCTTCA
>NW_017012525.1:0-205 GCF_001483705.2 Eufriesea mexicana | reverse complement strand
AACTTATATGATAAACATGTACCATGATGTGGTATGCTTTTTCTAAACTTATTGCCAAAATTTTGGTAACATCAGGGCAGTTGATTACAATTTTTTCTACGAGTTCTTAAAAATGGCAATATTTTAAAATAAGTCAAATCTGTTATCTACATATATATTTACAAAACAAAGAAACGAAAATTCACAATGAAAAATACATAGTTCT
>NW_017012524.1:0-205 GCF_001483705.2 Eufriesea mexicana | reverse complement strand
CATAAATATTCCATGTATCCTTACAAGTATGAAAAATGTTCGAATAATTATAAATAAATATACAATATAAATTACAGACATATTACCATAAATAATATTAATTACAACCTATTAAATAATAATATTATTTATACATTACTAGCACAGTTAAATATTATTATCAATAATTTAATATAATATTCCTGTGTTATTATTACATTTAAAT
>NW_017012523.1:0-205 GCF_001483705.2 Eufriesea mexicana | reverse complement strand
ACAATCAACATTCCCCAACGAGAACTTATCAATAGCCAATTCTATTGGAAACCACACCAATCCTCAAATTTCCATACTAAAAATCCTCAGAAAATTCGAGTTATTCAACGTTAATTGCTACTATCGCGAAACCGAGGATTCGCACGAACCACCTCACGTTCATCCCCATGACCGATGACCGACCCCGTCCATGGAACACTGCGCA
>NW_017012522.1:0-205 GCF_001483705.2 Eufriesea mexicana | reverse complement strand
CTGGCAAGTAGATGACTATACTTGCCATTGTATTCAAGGCGTTAGGCGATATATTCACCGAGCAATAACAGATTTTAGATTTTGAATAGACCTATTCTCTGGCAAGTAGATGTCAGTACTTGCCATTGGGTTGAAGGCGTTTGGAGATCTAATCACGAAGCTATGACAGCTTATAGATATTGAATAGACTTATTCTCTGGCAAGT
>NW_017012521.1:0-205 GCF_001483705.2 Eufriesea mexicana | reverse complement strand
ATAACTAAACGTAACTTACATAGGCCGCTATTTCTGGTCTACCCGGAGCATAGTAGAACATACCAGAGCACAGTAGAGCGCAGGAATCCACCGAATAGCTGTGTATAACACAAAAGACAGAGCCATCACAGCCAAACGTATACAAACCTAACCTAGCCAGATATAACCTATCATATTCTATCGTGCCACGACCCCTATTTCTGGT
>NW_017012520.1:0-205 GCF_001483705.2 Eufriesea mexicana | reverse complement strand
TTCCGTTTGGTTAGGTTACGTTTGTTCGTGTTAGGACAGGGTATCTTTGACTCTTGTGCAGCAGACTGGATTGCGGAGGATTTCTGCGCTCTGCTGTGCTTCTAGTACGTTCTCCTTGACTCTCGCGGGGCCAGCAAATGCTTCCTCGCTCTGTAAGGTGCAGATATGCTACTTTAGGTTATGATACGTTGGTCATGGTTCTGTT
>NW_017012519.1:0-205 GCF_001483705.2 Eufriesea mexicana | reverse complement strand
AAAGGGACGATCCCAGTCGAATCGCTTCCAACCAGCCGAAGGGAACGAACGCCAGTCGTGTCGATTCGGCCCGACTGAAAGGACGATCTCCGGTCTGGTCGATGCTAGCAACAAAATATTATAACCGTCATTCAACTGACGTGTAGCAAAGGCAATTTTACGCGAAAATAAGATTTTTCATACATAATGAAAATAAGTGTATAAG
>NW_017012518.1:0-205 GCF_001483705.2 Eufriesea mexicana | reverse complement strand
TAGCATTGCAATGCCTATAGCATGCCAACAGAATCTTTCCTCCTGATTTATGGAATAAAGTTATCTCACCAAGATATTAGCCGAAAATGTCTATAAAACTGAATTTTCCAGGAGGATTCTATTCCATTGCAACGCCTATACTACGCCACTGGAATCAATCCTCCTTATATATGCGAGAAAGCTAACTCACCACGTTATTAGCCGA
>NW_017012517.1:0-205 GCF_001483705.2 Eufriesea mexicana | reverse complement strand
TAGAACCGCAGGGTGTGTCACAAAAGTCTAAGCAATCGAAGCCTAACCCAAACCAAAACAACCTAACCAAACCTATGATAACTCAACATAACTTGCCGCGAACACTATTGCTGGATTCTCCACGACCAACCAGGAAGTAGTTGGGCACAGTTGAGTGTAGAAATGCACAGAATATCAGCGTATACAGGGAAAGTCAAAGCTATCA
>NW_017012516.1:0-205 GCF_001483705.2 Eufriesea mexicana | reverse complement strand
GATCAAAGCTACCCTAACCCAACCCTATGTAAACTAACCCAGACGAACGTAACCTTACTCACCCGAGCGTGCGGCGAACAATGCTGCTGGTCTCCCGAGAGTCGAGCAGAGTATAGTAGGGCACCGTTGAGCGAAAGTGTCCACCGAACTTTAGTGTATAGCACAAAAGTCAAGGCTACCATGTTCTAACCCAACCAAGCGTAAC
>NW_017012515.1:0-205 GCF_001483705.2 Eufriesea mexicana | reverse complement strand
AAAAGGACAAAGCCACAATGTCCAAACCAAGCACAACCCACCATAACCGAACGTAACACAACTCAACCTATCGAGTCAGGACCACTGATCCTGGACACCACAGAGTCGAGCACCACATAGTATAGCAGAACAATGTGGAGAGCAGAAACCCACCGAACAGCTGTGTACAGCACAGGAGTCGAAGTTAACCCAACCAAACGTAGCC
>NW_017012514.1:0-205 GCF_001483705.2 Eufriesea mexicana | reverse complement strand
CATCACGCGCTTCCACTTTCGGCACTGTATTTCGAATAAAAACGGTGAAAATCGAAAAAAAAACACTGATTCTATTAGAAAAGAGTGAGATCTGTCGAGTGATAAGGAAAAATCGAAATCAAAAATGGAAATTTCAGAAAGCTAAGCCACGAAAGATAACGACGCAGTACGATCCGTCACGCGCTCCCACTTTCGGCACTGTATT
>NW_017012513.1:0-205 GCF_001483705.2 Eufriesea mexicana | reverse complement strand
ATAGCACGAAAGTCGAAGATACCGTTACCGTAATTAACCCAACCTAAACGTACCAAACGTAACACAACCCAACCTAACGTGCCGAGACAAATGTTGCTGTCATTCCCAGGTCTTAACATAATATTGTAGAGCGCAGTACAGCGCAGTAATACTCCGAATGGCAGTGTATAGCACGAAAGTCAAAGCTACATGGACGAGCTTAACA
>NW_017012512.1:0-205 GCF_001483705.2 Eufriesea mexicana | reverse complement strand
GTGGTCAGCAGTAGTGGTCATGGCACGATAGGTTGAGTTAGTTTGCGTTTGTCTATGTTACGCCAGTGTAGCACTGACTCCTTTGCTACGCGCTGCTATTCGAGCAGCTTCTGCTCCCTGCTGTGCTCCAATATTCTCTACATGTCTCTTGGGCTGCCAGAAATTGTGGTCTCGGCACATTAGGGTTGTTTTCGGTTACGTTTGG
>NW_017012511.1:0-205 GCF_001483705.2 Eufriesea mexicana | reverse complement strand
ATGTTATAACTTGGAGAATAGGTCGCCTGACGTCTTCAACCAATGGCAGGTACAGCCATCTGCCTGCCAGAGAATTGGTATATTCAAAATCTATAACCTGTTATAGCTTGGTGGATGCATCGCCAAATGCCTTCAATCCAAAGGCAAGTACAGCCATCTACTTGCCAGAGAATAGGTCTATTCAAACTCTATAACATATAATAGC
>NW_017012510.1:0-205 GCF_001483705.2 Eufriesea mexicana | reverse complement strand
AACCTAATGAAGCATAACAAAACCAAACGTAACCTATCACGACCTAACGCGCCAAGGCCACTACTGCTGACATCCACAGAGCCAACCAGAGTGTACTAGAACATAGTAGAGCGCAGAAGTCCCCGGCAATGCAGTGTAATGGACAAAATCAAACACATCCTAACCAAACCTGAAGTAACAGAACCTAACCTAATTGAACATAACC
>NW_017012509.1:0-205 GCF_001483705.2 Eufriesea mexicana | reverse complement strand
CGATATTTCTACCCCGATTTTTCCACCACGTTGTGGAAACACGCGCAGGGATACTCCTAATCTGCTACCCCAGGGTGCTAATTCGTGGATTTCCAAAAACCCCGAGACAGCGTTCATTTTATTTCTATTTATTTCAACCCCAATTTTTCCACCGCGTTATAGAAACACGCGCAGAAATACTCGCTGACAGGAGGGTAATAAACGC
>NW_017012508.1:0-205 GCF_001483705.2 Eufriesea mexicana | reverse complement strand
TCGCTGCAACCCCACTCATTGCAGTGTATAGCAGAAAAGTCAGATACCCAAGCTTTACATGACATAATCTAACCTAACATATCGTAGCACAATTCAAAATAACGTGCCAAAACAGCCACATCTGCAGTCCACAGAACCAAGTGGAACATACCAGTGCACGCGATAGCGCAGAGGTCCCACGAATAGCAGTGTATAGCACGAAAGT
>NW_017012507.1:0-205 GCF_001483705.2 Eufriesea mexicana | reverse complement strand
GAAAGAAAGACAGTGTCAAAATTGGTTTGCCAAATTTCATTCTGGTGATTTTTTACTGAAAAAATCCGCAACAATCGGGCCGTCCACTTGAAGCTAATGAAACCCATATCAAGGCCATTTTCGATTCAGACCGTCATAGCACAACAGATGAGATTGCAGAGAAGCTCAATGTATCGTATACACGCATAAAAAAAAATTTAAACGG
>NW_017012506.1:0-205 GCF_001483705.2 Eufriesea mexicana | reverse complement strand
TAGAATCGTTCCTCCTTAGTTATGCGAAAAAGGTAACTCACCACAATATTACTCGAAAATGTCAATACAATTGAACTTTCTAGTCAGATTCTACAGCATTGCAATGGCTATAGCACTCAAAAAGGATATTTCGTCCTTGCTCATGCAAGGAAGTTAGGTCGCTACGATATTATTCGAAAATTTCAGTAAAATTGAACTTTCCAGC
>NW_017012505.1:0-205 GCF_001483705.2 Eufriesea mexicana | reverse complement strand
TTTTATTAACATTTTCGAATAATATCGCGGCGAGCGAGCTTCCTTGCATAAATAATGAGGAAAGAATATATTGCCGTGCTATAGGCAATGCAATGCTGTAGGATCCGGCTCGAAAATTCAACTTCATTGACATTTTCAACTTATATCGTTGTGAGCTAACTTTTTTGTATAAATAAGGAGGAAAGATACTATTGCCGTGCAATCG
>NW_017012504.1:0-205 GCF_001483705.2 Eufriesea mexicana | reverse complement strand
AATTTTATTGACATTTACGACTAATATCGTGGTGACCTAACTTTCTTGCATATAGAAGGAGGATTGGATATACTGGCGTACTATAGTTACTGCAATCCCATAGAATCTGGCTGGAAAATTCAATTTAATTCACATTATGGATTACTATCGTGGTGACCTAACTTTCTTGCATATAGAAGGAGGAAGGGTTCTACTGGCGTGCTGT
>NW_017012503.1:0-205 GCF_001483705.2 Eufriesea mexicana | reverse complement strand
ATAGAAATCTCTAAGACATACGCCAGGGACCGCACGTTGACAGTGCGTTGACATCTCAGGTCCAAAATAGATGGCACGCGAAACTCGAGGAAATTCGTGAGCAGTACGCAACGTGTTAAGAAGAAGTACAATTCTACGTGAGAAGAAATTCTTCGATTGACCAAAAAATCCTATTTTTCCTTTCTCGAATTCGCTGAGAATTCGA
>NW_017012502.1:0-205 GCF_001483705.2 Eufriesea mexicana | reverse complement strand
GATTTTATTTATCATTGCGAATACCGGTCACCGGTTTGCAATAATACGCTGAAGAAAAATCCTACCATGTTCTGAGAGGCTTCTCGTTTTCCGACTTTATTTATCATTGCAGATGTCGATCACCGACTCGCAAAAATACACGGAAAAATCCTGCCATAATTTTAAAAGGCTTCTCGTTTTCCGATTTGATTTATCATCTCGAATA
>NW_017012501.1:0-205 GCF_001483705.2 Eufriesea mexicana | reverse complement strand
GCTACCTTTGACTTTTGTGCTATACACTGCAATTCGGTGGATTTCTGCGCCCTTCGTTGCGTTCCTATACCCTACTCGACTCTGGGGATTCCAGCAAGGATGGTCGTGGCACGATAGGTTGAGCTAGGCTGTGTTTAGTGACGTTCCATTAGGTCATGTTTGGTCAGGATGGCTTTGACTTTTGTGCTATACACTCATATTGGGT
>NW_017012500.1:0-205 GCF_001483705.2 Eufriesea mexicana | reverse complement strand
ACTTTATCCATTACTTCTTTTCAAAAATAAAAGAAAAATGGTAATTATTTATAAGAGCACTCACCATTTAAAAATAAATCTGTTATAAATTCATAATTACTCTATTCGTTAAACTTATGATTTTAAATTTACTTGGTTAAACTTAGAAATAACCATTTTAGTGTAAATATTAATGTTATAGGTGCTGTTACCAATCATTTTTTTT
>NW_017012499.1:0-205 GCF_001483705.2 Eufriesea mexicana | reverse complement strand
ATGGCTTTGCATTTGGTGCTGTACACTGCTGTTCCGTGGTTTTCTGCGCTCCTCTGCGCTCTAATATGTTCTGCTCGTCCATGCGGAGGCCTGCAACTATGTTCTCGCCACGTTATATTGAATTAGGTTACGTCTGCTATGCTACGTTTGGTTAGGTAAGGACAGGATAGGTTTGACCTTTGTGCTGTATACTGCTCTCCGATGG
>NW_017012498.1:0-205 GCF_001483705.2 Eufriesea mexicana | reverse complement strand
GTACAGCAAATCTTCTTGCCAGAGGATTGGTCTATTCAAATTTTTTAATCTGTTATAGCTTGGAGAATAGCTCGCCTAACGTTTTCAATCCAATGGCAAGTACAGCCACCCACATGCCAGAGAATAGGCCTATTCAAAATCAATAACCTGTTGTATCTTGGTGAATATATCGCCTTACGCATTCAATCCAATGGCAAGTACAGCC
>NW_017012497.1:0-205 GCF_001483705.2 Eufriesea mexicana | reverse complement strand
TGCAATGCTGAAGCGTATGGCTCGAAAATTCAACTTCATTGACATTTTCGACTAATATCGTGGCGCGCTAACTTTCTTGTATAAATAAGGAGCAAAGATAATATTGCCGTGCTATAGCCAATACAATGATATAGTATCTGCTTCGAAAATTCAATTTTAATAACAATCTCGACTAATAACGTTGTGTGGTAACTTTCTTGTATAA
>NW_017012496.1:0-205 GCF_001483705.2 Eufriesea mexicana | reverse complement strand
GGAATGAAGGCGATAGGCAATTTGATCGCCAAGCTGTGACAGCTTATATATTTTGAACTGACTGATTCTCTGGCAAGTAGATGGCTGTACTTGCCATTGATTGCAGGCGTTCGGCGACCTATTCACCAAGGTATAACAGATAATAGATTTTAAATAGACCTATTCTCTGTCAACTAGATGGCTGTACCTGCCATTGGATTGAAGG
>NW_017012495.1:0-205 GCF_001483705.2 Eufriesea mexicana | reverse complement strand
CTCTTATCAAAAACCTTTTGTTATCTTGTTGTTCGAAGATTTTCATACGTGATGCATTAGTAAGCTATAGACTCATTTTACATCTCTTTTAGCACCAAAACATCGAATCTAAAATTACCGTTATTAAAGAAATTACATATACTCATATCCACTTTCTTCAAAATTAAACATTTTTCAAAAATATTTACAAGAAAATAGGAAACTT
>NW_017012494.1:0-205 GCF_001483705.2 Eufriesea mexicana | reverse complement strand
TAGCTCACCGCTACAGCAGTTGAAAATGTCAACGAAATTGTATTTTCAGCATCATTCTATATTCTTGCAAATTCTATAGCTCTCAAAAAGGATCTTTCCTCCTTACTGATGCAAGCAAGATAGATCACCACGATATTAGTACATAATGTCAATAAAATTGAATTTCCCTTCGAGATTCTATATCTTTGCAATGCCCAGAGCACGC
>NW_017012493.1:0-205 GCF_001483705.2 Eufriesea mexicana | reverse complement strand
AAAGAAAAATTAAAAGTAAACAAATGATTAAAATTAATAATATATTAAATTATACATTGTAACAAACGATAAAGGTTAATAATTAAAGTGGGGCACGTCAACAAACCATGGGCATGACACATGGTATTGACATTTGGTCCGACCGACGTATCACGAGCCACGCCCGTGATAGTCAATTTTAGCCCGACCGATGTACCACGAGCCA
>NW_017012492.1:0-205 GCF_001483705.2 Eufriesea mexicana | reverse complement strand
TCCTTAGCGCACACATGGCTCGTCCGGTTCTGGCCCTGGGGGACCACAGCGCCCACTCCGTAGTGCGGCATTCCCCGCGAACAGACGCTCGGGACGAGGCCCTGTAAGATTGGGCCGCGGGGTTGGACCACAGGTTGCTCACTTGGGGTTCCGTAAGCACGTGCTTCTGTTGGAACGGCAAGTCCATCGTGGATCGCCGGCAGCT
>NW_017012491.1:0-205 GCF_001483705.2 Eufriesea mexicana | reverse complement strand
GCATAAATATGGTGGAAAGATTCTATTGGTCTGCTATGGCCATTGCAATGTTATAGCGTCTGGATCGAAAATTCAATTTTATTGACATTTTCAACTAATCTCGTGGTGAGCTAACTTTCTTCTATAATAAGGAGGAAAGACACTATTGGCGTGCTATAGCCATTGCAGTGCTATAGAATCTGGCTGGAAAATTTAATTTTATTGA
>NW_017012490.1:0-205 GCF_001483705.2 Eufriesea mexicana | reverse complement strand
GCCTAACGCCTTCAATCCAATGGCAAGTAAAGCCATCTACTTGCCAGAGATTAGGTCTATTCAGAATCTATAATCTGTTATTGCTTGGTGAATACATGGCCTAACGCCTTCAACCCGATGGCAATTACAGCTACCTACTAGACAGAGGATAGGTCTATTCAAAATCTGTAACCTGTTATAGCTTGGAGAATAGATCGCCTAACGC
>NW_017012489.1:0-205 GCF_001483705.2 Eufriesea mexicana | reverse complement strand
AATATTACAGCAGACTAGGACGCAGAGACTCACCGGAAAGCTGTCTATGGCGCAAAAGTCCAACCTATCATCTCCTCACCTATCCAAACGCAACAAATCCGAACGTAACACAGCTCAAACCAACCCGGCGAGAACACTGCTACCGGCGTTCCCAGAGCCAAGCAGAATATACTAAAGATCAGTAGAGCGCAGGAACCTGCCGCAT
>NW_017012488.1:0-205 GCF_001483705.2 Eufriesea mexicana | reverse complement strand
GCTATTCATATCCTTTAATTACAAAGCCTCGAATCATCAAGCATTGTCAGAAACCTCGTAAAACATCATGAAACAACTAGCCAACAACTCGGCACGCAAATCAATCCCCATCATTCTTCAATTACACACTTCTCTGACCACGAAAATTCCACAAAAAGCCTCAAATCATTACACACTGTGAGGAATCTTGTCAGAAATCATCAAA
>NW_017012487.1:0-205 GCF_001483705.2 Eufriesea mexicana | reverse complement strand
CCAGGGGTGGGCAGCAATAGCGGTCTCTGCAGGTTAGTCCCTGTTAGGCTGTGTGGTTATACCTTGTTGGTTTGTGTTAGGTTTGAGTAGCTTTGACTCTTCCAGTATACACTCCGATTCTATGGATTTCTGCGTTCTACTTTACACTAATGTGTTCTGCTTGGCTCTAGGGAGGCCAGTAATATTGGTCGCGGCACGTTAAGTT
>NW_017012486.1:0-205 GCF_001483705.2 Eufriesea mexicana | reverse complement strand
GTAAGTAGATGGCTATACTTACCACTGGACTGTAGGCGTTAGACGATCTATTCACCAAGCTATTACAGGTTATAGACTCTGAATGGATCTGTTTTCTGGTAATTAGATGGCTATACTTATCACTGGACTGTAGGCGTTAGACGATCCATTCACCAAGCTATAACAGGTTATAGATTCTGAATGGATCTGTTCTCTGTTAAGTAGA
>NW_017012485.1:0-205 GCF_001483705.2 Eufriesea mexicana | reverse complement strand
CGCGGAGGCCAACTATAGTGGTCTCCGCACGTTAGGTTCTGCTAGCTTACGTTTGGCTTGTTATTATTACCCTGGGTAGGTTCGGATTTCTGTGGCTTTCGTAGTGTAAACTGTTGCTCGGTGGACTTCCACAATCTAGTGCGCTCAAGTATGTTCTGCTTGGCTCTGGAGAGGACAGGTGTAGCTGCCTCCGCACGTTAGGTTT
>NW_017012484.1:0-205 GCF_001483705.2 Eufriesea mexicana | reverse complement strand
ATGTTCTTGTTAGACAGACCGTAAGTTTTCGGCATCGTATTATAATTTTTTCTTTGAACCGCGCCAAAGGGTTTCCATGGTACCTGTGTGTTATTTCAATGGCTCGTGACGACTGGAACTCTGTATAGAGCGCATGTATCTCTGTGTTTCAGTCCGGTGGTTTGATATTTGGGAGCAGGAAAGTGGGTCTTAATGATGCGTCGCT
>NW_017012483.1:0-205 GCF_001483705.2 Eufriesea mexicana | reverse complement strand
ATAGATTTCGTATAGACCTATTCTCTGGCAAGTAGGTGGCTGTACTTGCCATTGGTTGAAGGCATTAGGCAACCTATTCGGCAAGCTATATCAATTATATATTTTGAACAGATCTATTCTATGGCAAATAGATGGCTCTACTTGCCATTGGTTGCAGACGATAGGCGGCCTATTAACCAAGATATAACAGATTATAGATTTCGAA
>NW_017012482.1:0-205 GCF_001483705.2 Eufriesea mexicana | reverse complement strand
GCCGCGACCACTATTGCTGGCCATCCGAGAGTCGAGCATAATATAGTAGAGCGACGTAGAGCGCAGGAGTCCACCGGATAGCAGTGAATAGGACGAAAGTAAAAGCCATCATAATCAAACCCATCCTACTGTGACCAAGCTTAACGTATCATATCTTACCAAACGTGCCACGATCATAATTGCTGGCCTCCCCAGAGATAAGCAG
>NW_017012481.1:0-205 GCF_001483705.2 Eufriesea mexicana | reverse complement strand
GGTGAATAGGTCGCCTAGCGCCTTCAATCCAATGGCTAGTACAGTCATTTACTTGCCAGAGAAAATGTCTATTCAAAATCTATAACCTCCTACAGCTTGGTGAGTAGATCGCCTATCGCCTTCAATCCGATGGCAAATACGTCCATCTACCTGCCAGAGAATAATTCTATTCAAAATCTAAAATCTGTTATAGCTTCGTGAATAG
>NW_017012480.1:0-205 GCF_001483705.2 Eufriesea mexicana | reverse complement strand
CATTAGCTGAGCTGACCTGACCTGACCTGACCTGCCCCGACCTGACCTGACATCACATGACACGACCTGGAATGGCCTGGCCTGATGTGACCTGTCCTATCCTGGCCTGACATGACCTGACCTCGCATGACCTGACCTGGCATCACATTACCTGACCTGACCTAACCTGACCCAACCTGGAATGTCCTAGCCTGCACTGACTTGA
>NW_017012479.1:0-205 GCF_001483705.2 Eufriesea mexicana | reverse complement strand
TAATGTGTTCTGATTGGCTCTGCGGAGGGCATAAATAGTGGCATCGGCACATTAGTTTGAGATAAGCTACTTTCGGATATGTTACGTACGACTATGTTGGGATAGGGTAACCTCGACTGTTGTGCCATGCACTGGGATCCTTTGGATTTCTGCACTCTACTCTCCTCTAACTTGTTCTGCATGGCGATGGGGAGGACAGCAACAG
>NW_017012478.1:0-205 GCF_001483705.2 Eufriesea mexicana | reverse complement strand
ATTTTATTGACATTTTGGACTAATATCGTGGTGAGCTCTCCTTCTTCCATAAACATGGAGGAAAGATTATATTTGCAAGCTATAACCTTTGGAATGCTATAGAATCTGGCTGGAATGATCAATTTTATTGACATTTTCGACCAATATTGTGGCGAGCTAAGATTCTTGCATAAACAAGGAGGAAAGATTATATTGGCAAGATATA
>NW_017012477.1:0-205 GCF_001483705.2 Eufriesea mexicana | reverse complement strand
TGACAAATATTTTGCAACGTATATTAACGATAAAAGTAAAAAAAGTTAATAAATTATTAGCTAATACTTAAACAAACAACGTATTTGTATTAAAATGTATTCATGACTTACAAAAAGCTAATAAATGAATAAATTTATTGTTAATAATAAATTAAAATCGTTGATAACAAATAGTTTACAACGTAACTTAACGATAAAAGTAAAA
>NW_017012476.1:0-205 GCF_001483705.2 Eufriesea mexicana | reverse complement strand
TATGGTAGGATGGAAGTATGGATGGGTGTGTGGATGGACGGATGGGTGTATGGATGGATGGATGTATGGATGTATGTATGGATGTATTTATGGATGTGTGCATGGATGTATGTATCGACCGATGGATGTATGGATATATGTATGGATGAACGTATGGGTTGTTGCATGGATATATTTATGGGTGTGTGTGGGGATGTATGTATGC
>NW_017012475.1:0-205 GCF_001483705.2 Eufriesea mexicana | reverse complement strand
GCTCTGTTTCGCGGTGGGATGCAAGCAATAGTGGTCTAGGCACGTTATGTTGGATATGGCTGCTATTGGTTATGTCACGTTTGGTTAGGTTAGGATTGGTCATCATCGAATATTGTGCCATACACTGCTATTATGCGGTTTTCAACGCTCCATATTGCTGTACTGTACTCTGCTGGACTCTGGGGATACCAGGAACAGTGTTCGC
>NW_017012474.1:0-205 GCF_001483705.2 Eufriesea mexicana | reverse complement strand
ATGTATGGATGTAATGATGGATTGATGGAATGGTGGATGGATGTATGTGTGGATATATGCATGGATGAATGTCTAAGTGTATGTATTCCTGTACGTATTGTTGTATGTATGGATGTATGGATGGATGGATGGATTCCAGGGTTGATCTATGGATGGATGGATGTACGGATCGATCGATGTATGGATCTATGTATGTATGAAACGA
>NW_017012473.1:0-205 GCF_001483705.2 Eufriesea mexicana | reverse complement strand
AATATAATAAATATTTCACGATTACACTCTCACTTGTCTTCTTACTATTAACCCTTTTAGTGCTAGGCGAAAAAGAGGTGCTTATGCGAGAATAACCGGCCGAATTTCACGGTTTTACTAGGGCTCGGGAAAATGCTCATAGAAACCAAACAAGAAACAATATTTACATGATTCAAAAAGCAGTATATTAAGGACGAAATAGAGA
>NW_017012472.1:0-205 GCF_001483705.2 Eufriesea mexicana | reverse complement strand
GGTGTCTTGTGAAATATGAGTACTATGAATTTAATCATGAAACCAATTGTTGCTGCACAATGGGTCATACTCGACGAAAAAATGATTAAAATACCTAATAGTCGATCGTTTATAAACTTGGAAACAGGTCGAATGGCCCGTGGATCCAGTATCAGTGGTGGAATAAACTAAACTCGAAGCAGATGGTCATATCTACGAGATAGCA
>NW_017012471.1:0-205 GCF_001483705.2 Eufriesea mexicana | reverse complement strand
CCGCCAGAGCCAAGCAGAATATATATGAGGAGTGGGGGCGCAAAAATCCATATGATCGCAGTGGAGGGCGGAAAAGTCAAATATATCCGAACCTAACCCAGACTAAAATAACCTAACCGACCGTGGCCAAACTAAACGTCAAGTGCCGCGACCACTATTTCATTCCTCCACAGGGTCTAGCATACTGGAGTAGAGCAAGGTGGAG
>NW_017012470.1:0-205 GCF_001483705.2 Eufriesea mexicana | reverse complement strand
CCGAATAGCCGTTTATAGCAGAAAAGTCAAGGAAATCCTAACCGAGCATTCCTAACCTAACCTTACGGAACGTTTCAGGATTCAAACTAGCAAGTCGAGACCACTATTAATGACCACCCTAGAGACAAGCGGAACATATTAAAGCGCAGTAGAGCGCAGAAATCCACCGAATAGCAGCCAACGGCACAAAAGTCTAAGCTATTCC
>NW_017012469.1:0-205 GCF_001483705.2 Eufriesea mexicana | reverse complement strand
CTGCCAGATTCTTTGGCATTGCAATGCCAATAGCACGCCTATAGAATCTTTCTTCCTTGTTTAGGCATGAATGTTAGCTCTCCACGATATTGGTCGAAAATGTCAATAAAATTGAATTTTCTGGCCAGATTCTACTCCATTACAATGGCTATAGCACGCCAAATAGATCTATCCTCCATACTTATGACAGGATGCTAGCTCATCA
>NW_017012468.1:0-205 GCF_001483705.2 Eufriesea mexicana | reverse complement strand
TCCATCCATCCATTCATGCATCGATACATACGTCCAAACATAAATGCTTATATCCATTCATACATCCACCCATACATGTATACATACATCCATACATACACCCATACATACATACAAACATACATCCAGTCATACATGCATGCATACAACCATACATCCATATATACATCCACCATACACGCACACATGCATCCATCCATACATC
>NW_017012467.1:0-205 GCF_001483705.2 Eufriesea mexicana | reverse complement strand
GTCAGCTCACCACGATATTAGTCGAAAATGTCAACAAAAATTGAACTTTCCAGCCAGATCCTACAGCATTGCGAAGGGTATTGCACGCGAATTCAATCCCTCCTCCTTATTTATTAAAGAAAGATAGCTCACCATGATATTTGTCGAAAATGTCAATATATTTGTATTTTGCAACCACATTCTGTATCATTGCGACGGCTATAGC
>NW_017012466.1:0-205 GCF_001483705.2 Eufriesea mexicana | reverse complement strand
ATCCAAACGCAACCTAACTCAGCCTATCGAGCCGAGAACGCCACTGCTGGCCACCACATAGCCATGCATAATATACTTGAGCACAGTGGAACGCTGATGTCCGCCGAATAGCAGTGTATATCAGAGACGTCGAAGCCACTCCAACCATACTTAAATTGTCCTGATCAAGCCGAAAGTAACCTAACTCGAACAAATACGCTACAAC
>NW_017012465.1:0-205 GCF_001483705.2 Eufriesea mexicana | reverse complement strand
GAACGGCACGTCCATCGTGGACTTGTCGTTCGCATCGCCGGCAGCTGTGCGGCGGGTCACCGGTTGGAGCGTGGCGGTGGAGGTGGAAACGCTCAGTGACCACCTCCACATCACCATGGTGCTTGCCGTCACTCCTCGCACGGCTCTGGAACCACCCAGCGGGAAGCACTCCACCGCGCCGCGATGGGCGCTCGGGCGCCTCGAC
>NW_017012464.1:0-205 GCF_001483705.2 Eufriesea mexicana | reverse complement strand
CCAATGGCAGGTACAGCTATCTACTTGCCAGAGAATAGGTCTATTCAAAGTCTGTAATCTGCTCTAGCATTGTGAACAGATGACCTATCGCCTTCAAACCAATCTCAAGTAATGCCAACTACATGCCTGGGAATAGGTCTACTCAAAATCTATAACCTGTTATAGCATGGTGAATAGATCGCTCAACGCCTTCAATCCAATGGCA
>NW_017012463.1:0-205 GCF_001483705.2 Eufriesea mexicana | reverse complement strand
ATTGACATATTCGACTAATATCTTGTTGAGCAGACTTTTCTGCACAAGTAAGGGGGGCAGATTCCATCGGTTTGCTCTAGACATTGCATTGCAGTAGATACTGCCCGGAAAATTCAATTCTATTGACGTTTTCGACTAATAATGATGTAAGCAGTCTTTTCTGCGTAAACAACGAGGTAAGGTTGTACTGGTTTGCTATAGCCAC
>NW_017012462.1:0-205 GCF_001483705.2 Eufriesea mexicana | reverse complement strand
TTATGGTAGGGGAGGAATGCTTTAACTTTTGCGCTATACACTGCTCTTCGCTGGAATTCTGCGATCTACTGTGCACTAATATATTGTGCTTGCCACTGGAGATGCCAGTAGTAGTGTTCGTGGAAGGTTTTGTAGTGTTTGCTTCCTTTCGCAGTGGTTTGGTTAGGATAAACTTGGTCAAGATGGGTTTGGCTTTTTGTTCTGT
>NW_017012461.1:0-205 GCF_001483705.2 Eufriesea mexicana | reverse complement strand
TTATGCGGAAAAAGTAGCTCTCCACGATATTAGTCGAAAATGTCCATAAAATCCAGTTTTCCAGCCAGATTCTGTAGCATTGCTATGGATATAGCGCGGCAATAGAATATTTCCTCATTATTTTTGCAGAACAGGTAGCTCACCACGATATTAGTAGAAATGTCGATAAAGCCGAGTTTTCCAGTCAGATTCTATAACGTTGCAT
>NW_017012460.1:0-205 GCF_001483705.2 Eufriesea mexicana | reverse complement strand
TCTATAACCCGTTATAGCTTGGTGAATAGATCGCCGAACGCCTTCAATCCAATGGCAAGTACAAACGTCTACTTGCCAGAGAAAAGGCCTATGGAAGATCTATAATCTGTTAATGCTTGGTGAATACATGGCCTAACGCCTTCAAAGCGATGGCAAATACAGACATCTACTTGCCAGAGAATGGGTCTATTCAAAATCTATAACC
>NW_017012459.1:0-205 GCF_001483705.2 Eufriesea mexicana | reverse complement strand
CTGTCACTTTGACTATTCTTGTCGTTAGTTCTCTTCTGTACTGATAGAAGAAATGTGAAATTATTGCAGTGTCCTTCAAACAACCGTGTCTTTCTCTTTCTTGTACCCACAGCAAATGGTAGAAGAGAGATAGGATTTATAGGACTATTCTGTCTCTCAGAGACGCAATAAACGTCGTAATGGAATTTTATGAGGGCTTCAAGAA
>NW_017012458.1:0-205 GCF_001483705.2 Eufriesea mexicana | reverse complement strand
ATTTGCGCTGAGGAAACCAGAAATAGCGGTCGTGGCGCGATAGGTTGTGATAGGTTACGTTTGATTAGGTCGTGTTAGTTTAGGTTATGAGAGGATGGCTTTGACATTGTGTTATACACTGCTATTCGGTGGACTTCTGCGATCTATTGCGCTCTAACATGCTCCGCTCGGCTTGTGGAAGACATCTACAGCGATCTCAGCATGT
>NW_017012457.1:0-205 GCF_001483705.2 Eufriesea mexicana | reverse complement strand
CATCTCAACCAATCCCAACGTGCCGGGACCACTACTGCTGGCCGCACCAGAGCCAAGCAGAATGTAATAGAGCCAAGCAGAACGCAGAAATCCGCGGATGGCCGTGAGTAGTACAAAAGCCTAGTCTATTCTATACTAACCACACCAGACGTAACTCCACCCAACCCATCATAACTCAACATAACGTGCCGAGACCTCTATTGCT
>NW_017012456.1:0-205 GCF_001483705.2 Eufriesea mexicana | reverse complement strand
ATAGCACAATAGTCAATGCTATCCTCTCCGACCCTGACCAAACGTAACATATCCAGGCGCAGCATAAACAAGGCTGACCGGTCGGGACCATTATTTCTGGCCTCCCCAGAGTCGAGCAGAGTATAGTAGAGCGTTGTGGAGTGCAGAAACCCGCCGAATAACAGTATATGCCAAGGGAGACAAAGCTGTCCAGACATAACCCAAA
>NW_017012455.1:0-205 GCF_001483705.2 Eufriesea mexicana | reverse complement strand
GCTGGAAAGTGCAATTTTAATGTCATTTTCGACTAATATCGTGGTGAGCTAACTTTCTTGCATAAGTAAGGAGGAAGAATCCTTTCGGCGTACTAGAGCCATTTCAATGATATAGAATGTGCCTGGCACAATCAATTTTATATACATTTTCGGCTAATATCGTGGTTAGCTATCTTTCTCGCGTAAATAAGGCGGAAAGATCCTA
>NW_017012454.1:0-205 GCF_001483705.2 Eufriesea mexicana | reverse complement strand
CAGGCTATAGCACTAAAGTCAAAGCTATCCTCTCCTAACCAAACCAACTGTAACATAACCAAGCGTATCCTTACTCAAGCCAACAGCCGCATTCACCACTGCTGGCCTCCACAGAACCAAGCAGAACATGCTAGTCGAGAGAAGAACACAGAAGTACATAGAATCGCAGTGTATATCGGAAAAGGCAAGGCTACGTAAACCTAAC
>NW_017012453.1:0-205 GCF_001483705.2 Eufriesea mexicana | reverse complement strand
CCTTCAATACAATGGCAAGTACAGCCATTTTCTTGCCAGAGAATATGTTTACTGAAAATCTATTGTCTCTTATAGCTTGGTGAATAGATCGCCAAACGCCTTGAATCCAATGGCAAGTAGAGCCACCTGTATGCCAGAGAATATGTCTATTCAAAGTCTATATCCTGTTATAGCTTGGTGAATAGATCGCATAAAACCTTCAATC
>NW_017012452.1:0-205 GCF_001483705.2 Eufriesea mexicana | reverse complement strand
TGACATTTGCGACTTATATCGTGGTGAGCCACCTTTCTTGCACAAATAAGAAGGAATAATTCTTTTGGCGTGCTATATCCATTGCGGTGATACTGAATGTGGTTGGCAAATACAAATTTATTGACATTTTCGACTGATATCATGGTGAGCTATTTTTCCTTCATAAATAAGGAGGAAGGATTCAATTGGCGTGCTATAGCCGTCG
>NW_017012451.1:0-205 GCF_001483705.2 Eufriesea mexicana | reverse complement strand
TTTCGACCAACATCTTGTTGAGCAAACTTTTCTGCACAAAAAGGAGGAATGATTTCACTGGTAAGCTATAGCGAGTGCATTACAATAGAATCTGAATGCAGTGTCAATTTTGTTGACATTTTCGACATATATTACGGGGAGCAGGTTTTTCTGCGTAAATAACATTGTAAGATTCTATTGGCTTGCTATAGCCATTGAATTGCAA
>NW_017012450.1:0-205 GCF_001483705.2 Eufriesea mexicana | reverse complement strand
TATTGCTGGCCACCACAGAGCTAAGCAGAACATATTAGTGTAGAGTAGTGGGAAGAATCCCATTGAATAGCAGTGAATATCAGAAAAGCCTAATCCACCCGACCATGACCCAAACCAACAAAGCATAGCCGAACATAGCCTAACTCAAACTTACTTGCCGCGACCACTACTACTGACCTCCCCAGTGTGGAGAAGAACACATTCC
>NW_017012449.1:0-205 GCF_001483705.2 Eufriesea mexicana | reverse complement strand
GCTATAGTCATTGCGATGCTATAGAAACTGGCTGGAAAAATCAATTTTATTGACGTTTTCGACAAACCTCGTGGTGACGTATCTTTCATGCATATATAAGGAGGAGAGATTCTACTGGCCTGCTATAGTCATTGCAATACTTTGGAATCTGGCTGGAAAATTCAATTTTATTGACGTTTTCGACTAACATCGTGGTGACCTATCC
>NW_017012448.1:0-205 GCF_001483705.2 Eufriesea mexicana | reverse complement strand
AATCCAATGGCAAGTACAGCCATCTACTTGCCAGAGAATAGGTCTATTCAAAGTATATAGCCTGTTAAAGCATGGTGAACGGAAGGCATAACGCCTTCAATCCAGTCTCAAGTAATGCCATCTACTTGCCTGGGAATAGGTGTATTCAAAATCTATAACCCGTTATAGCTTGGTGAGTAGATCGCATAACGCCTTCAATCCAATG
>NW_017012447.1:0-205 GCF_001483705.2 Eufriesea mexicana | reverse complement strand
CTATACATCCACCCATCCATACATCCATCGATCCACACATATATCTATCCATACATCCATACACCCACCAACACTTCCATACATCCATGCTTCCGTACATCGATACATTCGTACATCCATACATATATACATACATTACTCAAATACAACCATACGTTCAAACGTACATCCATACATACTGTCACCCAAACATCCATCCATCCAT
>NW_017012446.1:0-205 GCF_001483705.2 Eufriesea mexicana | reverse complement strand
GGTTGTATGGATGGATTGAGGTATGGATGGACGGATGTACGGAAGTATGAATGTACGGATGTACTGCTGTCTGCATGGATGGTTGTATGGATGGTTGGATGTTTCGAATGATGGACGTACGAATGGATGCATTTGTGGAAGCATGGATGTGGGGATGTATGGGTGAATGTATGTATGGATGGATGGACGTATGGTTGGATGGATT
>NW_017012445.1:0-205 GCF_001483705.2 Eufriesea mexicana | reverse complement strand
TGGATGAGTGGATGTATGGATGGATGGATGTATGTAAAGGTGGATGTATGGATGGATGTATGTTGGGGTGAATGGTTGTATGGATGTATGTATGTATGGATTTATGAATGGATTGATGCATCGGACGATAGACGTAGGAATAGAAGGATTTATGGATGTATGGCTGTGTGGATGTATGGTTGTATGAATGGATGGACGTATAGAT
>NW_017012444.1:0-205 GCF_001483705.2 Eufriesea mexicana | reverse complement strand
TCTGACACTCGTACCCTCGGACCGAGTCGATCGAAGAGCAAAGGCGTATTCCCGCATTACCAGAGCAAGGTTCGAAGACACAAAGCATCCACCAGTGAAACAGGATCACCCAAACTCGCGATGGCGTCGCGCGGGGCCAAAGGGGTGGCATAACTTGGCTGCCGCTCGACTAGGAAAGACCAGGAGTCTCTCAATTTTCGCGGGT
>NW_017012443.1:0-205 GCF_001483705.2 Eufriesea mexicana | reverse complement strand
ATACGTCCATCCAACCATACATCCATCAATCCATACACCGATACATATATGCATCCATACATAAATACATCCATACATCCATCCATACATATATCGATCAATCCATACCTCAATCCATCCATACATCCATTCATCCGTACAACCATTCATACGTACATCCGTCCATCCATACCTCAATCCATCCATACAACCATCCAGCCTTATG
>NW_017012442.1:0-205 GCF_001483705.2 Eufriesea mexicana | reverse complement strand
GAGCCAGGCAATATTGGGCTAGGCACGTTATGTTGTATTAGGATACGTTAGGTGATCTCACGTGTGGTGATGTTACGTTTGGCTAGGTTAAGATATGGTAACTTTGTATACATTGCTCTACTGTACCCTGCTCGTCTCTGGAGAGGCCGGTTGTAGTGGACTCGGCACGTTGTGTTTGGTTAGGCTAGGTTTGAATAGGTTATGT
>NW_017012441.1:0-205 GCF_001483705.2 Eufriesea mexicana | reverse complement strand
TCTGGGGTGGCCAGCAATAATGGTGTCGGTACGGTAGCTTTAGTTCGGTTACGCTTGGTTGAGATAGGCTATGTCTGGTTCGGTATCGATAACATTGACTTTCGTGCTGTACCCTGTTTTTCGGTGGACTTCTGAGCTCTGAGGTGCTCTACTGTGTTCTGCTCGGCTCTGGGAAGGGCAGCAATAGTGGTCGCGTCAAGTTTGT
>NW_017012440.1:0-205 GCF_001483705.2 Eufriesea mexicana | reverse complement strand
AGAGTGGCAGTGAGTAGCCGAAAGGTCAAAGACATCCATCCTAACGAATGCCAACATAACCTAGCCAAACGTAACGCAACCATACCTAACGTGCCACGGCCACCATTTCCGGCCTACCCAGCGCAAACCAGGGCATATTAGGGTACAGCAGAGGGCAGGAATTCGCCGAGTAGCTGTGCACAGCACGAAAGTCAAAGCTACCCTA
>NW_017012439.1:0-205 GCF_001483705.2 Eufriesea mexicana | reverse complement strand
AGATAACGTAACCTAACCTGAAGAAACGTAGAGTACATAAACTTGTCGAGCAGATACCTTTACCGCTGGCCTCCCCAGTGCAAAGCATAGCATATTAGAGAACAGCATAGTGCAGAAATCCACCGAATAGCAGTTTATAGTGCAAAAGTCGAAGCTATCTCATCCTAACCTAACCAAGCGTAACATTAGCAGACGTAAAGCAACC
>NW_017012438.1:0-205 GCF_001483705.2 Eufriesea mexicana | reverse complement strand
GTGAGCTGACTCCCTTGTATTCGTAAGGGGGAAGAATACCATTGGCCTACTATAGCCAATGCAATGCTAGAGAATCTGGCTGGAAAATTCCATTTTAATGACATTTTCGACTAATATCGTGGTGAGTTAACTTTCTTGCTTGGATAAGGAGGAGGGACACTATTGGCGTGATATGGCCATTGCAATGCTATAGAATCTGCCTGGA
>NW_017012437.1:0-205 GCF_001483705.2 Eufriesea mexicana | reverse complement strand
AGGTCCTGTCAAAATCTATAACCTCCTATAGCTTAGTGAATATATCACCTATCGCCTTCAATCCAATGACAAGTACAACCATCCACTTGCCAGATGATATATCTATACAAGATCTATATTCTGTTATATCTTGGTGAGTAGATCGCCCAACACCTTCAATCCTATGGCGAGCACAGCCATCTACTTGCCAGACAATAGGTATATT
>NW_017012436.1:0-205 GCF_001483705.2 Eufriesea mexicana | reverse complement strand
TTCGAAAGCATTCAAATCGAGATGGAGGTAATAGACGAGAACCAATTCGACGAACGAGAAACAGACCGAGAACAGCACTTCAAACACAATCACTCCTGTATATTAATCACAGTGGTAAAATTACGAACGCAAGTCCAAAAAGTGTCCAGTTTTTTTTATGTTCGAAAACACTTCGGCATAGTTCATGAAAACGATTTTTAGAACT
>NW_017012435.1:0-205 GCF_001483705.2 Eufriesea mexicana | reverse complement strand
CCAACCTAACCATTCGTGGCATATCGGAACGTAACAAAGCTAAAACAAATGTGTCACGACCACAATTGCTGGCCTCCCTAGAGCCAAGCAGAGCACATTACTGGCGCTGAAGTTCGTAAAATCGCAGTGTGCATCAGAAAATTCAAGGCTACACAACCCAAAAAAAAACCAACGTAACATAACCCAACACAGCCAGACAAAGCCT
>NW_017012434.1:0-205 GCF_001483705.2 Eufriesea mexicana | reverse complement strand
AATAAGTCTATTCAAAACACATAAGCTGCCATAGCTTGGTGAAAAGATCGCTTAACCCCTTCACTCCCATGGCAAGTACAGCCATCTACTTGCCAGAGAATAAGTCTATTCAATACCTATAAGCTGTCATAGCTTGGTGATAAGATCTCCTAACGCCTTCAATCCAATGGCAAGTACAGGCATCTACTTGCCAGAGAATAGGTAT
>NW_017012433.1:0-205 GCF_001483705.2 Eufriesea mexicana | reverse complement strand
GAAAACGAATCTATAGTCGAAATTGTTTTATCATCGTCAGTTTCCGAAAAATGTGTTTTCCTAGAAGGGCACTATTCTGGTAAAAATGAAGCACGAAGCCAAAAAATCCAAAAGAAGTAAAAATATTTTAACACATATAGACATATCATGAAAATTTATTCTATGGAAGTGCGAATGTAGTTATAGTTTATAAAAAATATTTAAA
>NW_017012432.1:0-205 GCF_001483705.2 Eufriesea mexicana | reverse complement strand
AGTTTCAAGAACGTGCTTAGATATTAATCAAAGTTCATTTAAATATTTTTTTAATTTGGAATCAACGTAATTATTAATAAATTTGTAATAAAATTCGAAGCTAGATGGAAGAAGGATCGCTGTAATTTTAATCTTTCGGCCGATACAAATGCACTGCAGTGGAGAACAAACTTGTTACGAAACCATATCGAAATATTACGAATTG
>NW_017012431.1:0-205 GCF_001483705.2 Eufriesea mexicana | reverse complement strand
TCCATACAAGCATACATTCATGCATCCATACATCTGTAGATCAATATATCCATCAATCCATATATCCTGCCATCTACACATCCGTCCATCCATACATACATCCATCCATACACCCATTCATCCATATATCCTTACATATATCCATCCGTACTTCCATTCATCCGTAAGTCCATATATTCGTACGTCCATACATACATACAACCAT
>NW_017012430.1:0-205 GCF_001483705.2 Eufriesea mexicana | reverse complement strand
CGCATCCCAGCAACATTGTCGCATCCGCGTAAACGGGCCTTACAACCCCGCGAAACTCCTACCATGAGAGTTGCAGTGTTCGGGACGCAGCAAACATTATTGCATTCTCCGACGTAGCCTCGTTGTACAACTCGTATTGTATATAGTATCGTTCCGAAATATATCGTAGCATCGCGAATTTTCCACCATGTACGCGTAGCTTTAC
>NW_017012429.1:0-205 GCF_001483705.2 Eufriesea mexicana | reverse complement strand
CAACTTAGCTCACCACAATATTAGTCGAAAATGTCAATAAAATTGAATTTTCCAGCCAGATTCAATATCAGTGCGACGGCTTTAGCACACAAATTGAATCTCTTCTCATTATATATGAAATAAAGTTAGCTCACTACGATACTAGTCGAAAATGTCAATAAAACTGAATTTTCCTGGAAGATTCTATAGCTTTGCAATGCCTATA
>NW_017012428.1:0-205 GCF_001483705.2 Eufriesea mexicana | reverse complement strand
TACTGCATTGCAATGGATATAGCACGACAAAAGGATCTTTCCTCCTTATTTATGCAATAAGGTCAGCACACCACGTTATTAGTCGAAAATGTCAATAAAATTCAATTTTCCAGCAAGATTCTTTAGCATTGTAATGCCTACCGCATGCCAACAGTATATTTCCTCCTTATTTATGCAAGAAAGTTAGCACACCGCAATATTAGTC
>NW_017012427.1:0-205 GCF_001483705.2 Eufriesea mexicana | reverse complement strand
TTGTGCTGTTCCCTGTTATTCGCAGGATTTCTGCGCTCGACTGTGCTGTATTATACTCTGCTTGGTCTCGTGAAGACCAGCCATAGTGATTGAGGCACGTTACGTTTGGTCAGGCCACGTTTGATTATGTTATGTAAGGATCAGTTTTGTCAGGATACCTTTGACTTTCGTGCTGTACTCTGCTGTCAGGTGTATTCCTGTGATC
>NW_017012426.1:0-205 GCF_001483705.2 Eufriesea mexicana | reverse complement strand
TCGGTGGATTTCTGCGCTCTACATTGTTCTACTATACTCCGATCGTCTCAGGGGTGCGGGGAAATAGGTCTTGGCGTGTTAAGTTGATTCATATTACGTTTGGCTTGGTTGGGTCAGGTTGTGATTGGGTAGGATAGCTTCTACTTTCGTGCTGTACTCCCTTATCTGGTTTATTTCTGCGATATACTGTTCACTAATATGTTGA
>NW_017012425.1:0-205 GCF_001483705.2 Eufriesea mexicana | reverse complement strand
TGTATGTATGGATGGATGAATGGAAAGATGTATCGAATTATAGCCGTACGAATGGAAGGATTTTTGGATGTATGGGTCTGTGCAGGGATGGACGTATGGATGTATAGATGTATGGATCGATGGGTGTGCGGATCGGTGCTTTTATGGATGGATGGATGTATGGTTGGATGGATGTATGGATGGGTGGATGTATGGATGGGTGTAT
>NW_017012424.1:0-205 GCF_001483705.2 Eufriesea mexicana | reverse complement strand
CGTGCTAAACACAGCAATGCGGTGGATTTCTGCGCTCTGCTGTGCCCTAGTATATTCAGCGATTACGTTCCCGTCATGTTAGGTTCAGTTTTGTTACGTTCGGGAATGTTACGTATGGAAATGTTAGGGGAGGCTACTTTGTTTTATGTGCTTTACACTGCTATTCCGTGGATATCTGTGATCTACTGCGCTCTCCCACGTTCTG
>NW_017012423.1:0-205 GCF_001483705.2 Eufriesea mexicana | reverse complement strand
GACGGTTTCTCAAAAATCGAGGGACAGCGAACGACAGCATAGGGTCCGACTCAGGCGTTCAAGGTGAAAGAACAAACGGTAGTGCAAAATCCTTCTGTCGGGATGTCTGTGACTATGTCCCAGAATGATTGAGAGGGAGAGCCTATGTACTAGAAGAGGGAGTTTTGGCTTTAAGTAAGGATGCAAGGGCGCGAGGCAGTCAGAA
>NW_017012422.1:0-205 GCF_001483705.2 Eufriesea mexicana | reverse complement strand
GCCAAGCTGAAAATATTGAAGCACTGCAGGGAGCAGAAATTCACCTAACAGCAGACCATAGCAGTAAAGTCAAAGCTATCATCTCCTAACCTTGCCAAAGGTGACGTAACTCAAACAAGCGTGCCAAGACCTCTATTGCTGTCACACCCAAAACCAAGTTGAACGTACTAGAACTTAGTAGGTCGCAGAAGTCCAACGAAAAGCA
>NW_017012421.1:0-205 GCF_001483705.2 Eufriesea mexicana | reverse complement strand
ACATAACCAGACGTAGCCTAACTCAAGCTAACGTGCCGTGAACGCTACTGCTGCCCTCCCGAGAGTCAAGCGGGGCATGCTAGATCACAGTAGATCTCAGAAGACCATCGGATAGCACCTTACAGCACAAAAGATAATCTTTCCTAGCCATACCCAGCCGACACCACCTAACCGAACGCAACCTGACTCAACAAAACGTGCCGAG
>NW_017012420.1:0-205 GCF_001483705.2 Eufriesea mexicana | reverse complement strand
CGTGCCGCGACCACTATTGCTGGCCTACACATTGCCAAGCTGATAATATTAGAGCACTATAGGACGTAGGAACCCACCTAATAGCAGGCTATGGTACTAAAGTCGAAGCTACCTACTCTATACGTAACCAATAGTAACATACTCGAACGTAACCCAACTCAACCTAACGTGCCGCGACGACTATTCCTGGCCTTCCCAGGGCCAA
>NW_017012419.1:0-205 GCF_001483705.2 Eufriesea mexicana | reverse complement strand
AGGTCAGGTCAAGTCAGGTCAGGTCAGGTCAGGTCAGCCCAGGTCGTGTCAGGTCAGGTCAGGCCAGTTCAGATCAGTTCACTTCAGATCAGATCATGTCATGTCTGGTCACATCATGTCAGGGCAGGCCAGGCAAGGTCGTGGCTGGTCAGGTCATGTCAGGTCTGGTTAGGTCAGGTCAAGTCAGGTCAGGTCCGGTCAGCTC
>NW_017012418.1:0-205 GCF_001483705.2 Eufriesea mexicana | reverse complement strand
GACTTCTGTGATCTACAGTGCTCTACTACATTCTGCTTGGCTCTGTGGAGGCCAGGAGCAATGACCGCGGCACGTCAAGCTGAGTTATGCTACGTTCGGTTAGGCTATGATAACATGGGTCTAGTTCTGAAAGCTATGACTATCGTCCTATAGACTGCGATTCTATGGATTTCTACGCTCTACTCTCCTCTAATATGTTCTGCTC
>NW_017012417.1:0-205 GCF_001483705.2 Eufriesea mexicana | reverse complement strand
ATGGGTTTGGCTATGTTCGGTCGGGACAGTTTTAACTTTTGTGCAGTACACTGCCCTTCGGTGTGTTCCCGCGCACTACGGTGCTCTAGGATGCCCTGCTTGGCTCTGGGGAGACTAGTAATTGTGGCCGCGTCGCGTCAGCGAAAGTTAGGATACGTTCGGCTATGTAACGATTCTGTAGGTTACGAGTGGATAACCATGCCTT
>NW_017012416.1:0-205 GCF_001483705.2 Eufriesea mexicana | reverse complement strand
CGCCAATAGAACCTTTCCTCCTTATTTATGCAAGAAAGTTAACTCACAGTGATATTAGTAGAAAATGTCATTAAAATTGATCTTTCCTTCCAGATTCAACAGCATTGCAACACCTACAGCACGCCAACAGGATCTTTCCTCCTTATTTAGGCAAGCAAGTTAACTCACCACGATATTAGTCGAAAATGTCAACAAAATTGAACTT
>NW_017012415.1:0-205 GCF_001483705.2 Eufriesea mexicana | reverse complement strand
ATTGAAAATAATAAAAGAAGCTTGCTGAACCTAGAACATTGGAAGAGTAAAGGAAGAGTACTAAACCTAGAACATTATCAGAATAAAAGAAGACTGTAAAAAGAAGACTACAATATTAGTATCGTGAAAGCTAAGTGCTAGGTCTAACCTATTGCAACTGTGCATGTAGACTTAGAACCTCAGAGAAATGACTAAAATGCTATAA
>NW_017012414.1:0-205 GCF_001483705.2 Eufriesea mexicana | reverse complement strand
ACAGCATTGCAATGGCTACAGCACGCCAAAAGGATCTTTCGTCCATTCTTATGCAAGGAAGCTTGCTCACCACGATATTAGTCGAAGATATCAATGAAATTGTACTCTCCAGCCCGATTCTGCTGCATTGCAATTGTTATAACAGGCCAAGAGGATTTTCCCACCTTACTTATACAAGGCAGTTGGCTCACCACGATATTAGTCG
>NW_017012413.1:0-205 GCF_001483705.2 Eufriesea mexicana | reverse complement strand
GGATGTGTGGATGTGTGGATGTATGGATGTGTGTATGGATGGATGTATGGATGGGCGGATGTAGGGATGGATGGATGTATTAATGTATGGACGTTTGTATGCATGGATGTGTGAATGTATGGCCGTATTTGCGTTATGGATGAAGGATGTATGTATGCATGGATGTACGGATGTAAGGATATATGGATGTACGGAGGAACGGATG
>NW_017012412.1:0-205 GCF_001483705.2 Eufriesea mexicana | reverse complement strand
TACACGGACTTTCGTGCTATTCACTGCTTTTCGGTTGATTTCTTCGCTCTAATGTGCTCTAATGTGCTCAGCTTCGCTCGGGGGTGGCCAGAGATATTGGACTCGTCACGTCATGCTTTGTTACACTGCGTTTTGATAGTCTGCGTTATGAAATGTTTGATAAGGATATGTTTGACCTTTGTGCTGTACACTGCAATGCGGTGCT
>NW_017012411.1:0-205 GCF_001483705.2 Eufriesea mexicana | reverse complement strand
GAAAATGTCAATAGAATTACATTTTCCCGACAGATTCAGTAGCACTGCAATGGCTATAGCTCGTCAGTAGAATCTTTCCTCCTTATTTATGCAGGTATGTCAGCACACCACGATATTAGTCGAAACTGTCCATAAAACTGAGTTTTCCATCCGGATACTAGAGAATTGCAATGGCCATAGCTGGCCAATAGAATCTTTCCTCCGT
>NW_017012410.1:0-205 GCF_001483705.2 Eufriesea mexicana | reverse complement strand
GTCGATCTATGCCATGTTTGTGTGTGTCCTGTTTGTTTGGCCTAGGCTGGGGTAGCTACGACTCTTCTGATGTGTACTGCGGTGCCACGGATTTCTGCCTTCTACTCTTCACTAATGTGCCCTGCTTGGCTCTGGGGAGGCAAGCAGTAGTCGTCGCGGTACGCTGTATAGAGGTAGGTTACGTTCGGTTATGTTACGATTGGCT
>NW_017012409.1:0-205 GCF_001483705.2 Eufriesea mexicana | reverse complement strand
ATGGATTGAGGTATGGGTGGTCGGATGTGCGGATGAATGGATGTACGGAAGAATGGATGTATGTATGGATTAAGGTATGGATGTATGTATGGATGGATGTATGGATGTATGTGTCGATGTATGTATCGATGTATGTATGGTCGTATGGATGTATGGATGGATGGATTTATGGATGTGTGGATGTATGAATGTATGGATGGATTGA
>NW_017012408.1:0-205 GCF_001483705.2 Eufriesea mexicana | reverse complement strand
CCCATCCATACATCCATCGAGGCATCCATCCATCCATTCATACAGGCACCCATTCAAACATCCGTTGACCAATACATATATCCATCCATACATACACCCATCCGTACATACATCCATGCATCCACACATCCGCGTATCCATTAATCCATCAATCCGTTCTTGCATCCATTCATCCATACATCCATCCAACCATACATACATCCAT
>NW_017012407.1:0-205 GCF_001483705.2 Eufriesea mexicana | reverse complement strand
CTATATCGGTATCTCAATAGCACTCGATGTAACTTAGATCATTTAACACTAAATCTAGCATGATCTAAATTATGGTTTCCCAAATTTTCATAAAAAATTAGAAATCAGAAATTAAAAAATTAAAAAGCGTTCAACGTTTTCACCTTAATCACTCGTCTTCGCCAGTTTTCTTTCAATATACGTAAGTACAATCATTTTCACGGTG
>NW_017012406.1:0-205 GCF_001483705.2 Eufriesea mexicana | reverse complement strand
TCCACGGATAAATTCGCGTAATTGGAATGGAGATACACGGGGAAGATCGAAAGCCGCTGCATCAATCCCTCGGCTGCTGTGTGTCACACCATGGCCGCGCCAGCGACACGGCAGTACGAGAAAGTCTTTAAAAGTTAGCGGAAACGGGTGTGCCTTTTGCATTTGCATCTGAATCGCAGGCGGACGCTTGAATCGCGGGTGAACG
>NW_017012405.1:0-205 GCF_001483705.2 Eufriesea mexicana | reverse complement strand
GCCAGGCCATGTCTGGCCAGTCCAGCACAGGTTAGGTCATGTCATGTCAGGTCAGGTCAGTCCAGGCCAGGACAGATAAGGTCACGACAGGTCTGGCCAGTTCAGGTAAGGGCAGGCCAGGACATTCCAGGTCGGGTCATGTTAGGTCAGGTCAGGTCAGGTCATTTCAGTTAATGTCAGGCCAGGTCATGTCAAGTCTGGTCGG
>NW_017012404.1:0-205 GCF_001483705.2 Eufriesea mexicana | reverse complement strand
TAGATGGCTGTACTTGCCATTGGATTGAAGGCGTTAAGCGATCCATTCACCAAGCTATAGCAGTTTATAGATTTTGAATAGACCTATCCTCTGGCAAGCAGATTGCTGTACTTGTCATTGTATTGAAGGCGTCAGGCGATCGATTCACAAAGCTATAACAGGTTATAGATTTTGAATAGAACTATTCTCTGGCAAGCAGATGGCT
>NW_017012403.1:0-205 GCF_001483705.2 Eufriesea mexicana | reverse complement strand
CTATCCTAACACAGCCATACGTAACATAACCGAACGTAGCATAACTCAACCAAACCTGCCGATACCTCTAATGCTTGCCTCCCCAGAGCCACGCAGAATGTTGTAGAGCGCTTTCTAGCGCGGAAATCCACTGAACAACGGCGTATAACACGAAAGTCAAAACCAACCTTACCGAAAATAAACCAACCTAAACTAACCAAACGCA
>NW_017012402.1:0-205 GCF_001483705.2 Eufriesea mexicana | reverse complement strand
CATAAATAAGGAGGAGAGATTCTATTGGCTTGCTATAGCCATTGCAATGGTATAGAAAGTAGTGGAAAAACTAAAATTTATTGACATTTTCCACTACTATCGTTGTGAGCTAACTTTCGTGCATAAATAAGGAGGAAGGATGCTTCTGGAGTGCTATAGCCATTGTAATGCAGTAGAATCTGTCTGGAAAATTCAATTTTATTCA
>NW_017012401.1:0-205 GCF_001483705.2 Eufriesea mexicana | reverse complement strand
AGCAGTGTAAAGTACAAGAGTCAAAGCTAACCTAGCCTAGGCTAACCAAACATAACATAACCGGCCGCAACCTAGCCCAAACTAGCGTGACTAGGCCACTGTTACTGAGCTCACCAGATCAAAGCAGAATATACTAGAGCGTATCAGAGTGCAAAAATCCGGCGCATTGAAGTGTAAAGCAGATAAGTGGAAGATATCCTAACGT
>NW_017012400.1:0-205 GCF_001483705.2 Eufriesea mexicana | reverse complement strand
TTGCAGAAATGGGCTGATGGCTGTACCCAGGACTGTCCAGTCAATAGTTGATATCTCGAGGTACAACGTATATGCCTTTTGTCATTCTAGAATTGCTATGGGACCTGCATCATCATTGAACAGGTAAATTCAATAACTACAAAGCTCCGTTTATGGATGTAATAAGAACCATACTGTCAATTGCAATTATCTCCATTCATAACGG
>NW_017012399.1:0-205 GCF_001483705.2 Eufriesea mexicana | reverse complement strand
ACCCGGAAAAGAGGATTATATATGCAAGCTGAAAAAGGGAATTTACGGGTTGAAACAAGCGGCGAAGTTTGGAACGATCAGTTGAATCACTTATTAAAGAAGTACGTTTTCAAACAAAGCTAAGTAGATCCGTGTTTATATATAAAGACCGATATTGAAGAGGAAAATTACCTTATCTTCTACGTGGACGATATTCTGATCGGTT
>NW_017012398.1:0-205 GCF_001483705.2 Eufriesea mexicana | reverse complement strand
CACTCTACTGTGCTCCAGAAAATTCTGCGTGACTCTGGGAAGGCCAGCAACAATGGTATCGGAGCGTTAGGTTAAGCTTGGTTACGTTTGTTTGTTTTACGTTTGGAAAGGTGAGGATTGGGTGGAGTTGACATTTGTGCTGTATTCTGCAATTTGGCTGATTCCTACGCTCTACGTTGCTCTATTGTACTGTGCTCGACATTGA
>NW_017012397.1:0-205 GCF_001483705.2 Eufriesea mexicana | reverse complement strand
GGATGGAAAATTCAATTTTATTGACATCTTCGACTAATATCGTGGTGAGGGAACTTTCTTGCAAATATAAGGAGGAAAGATTCTATAGGCACGCTATGGCCATTGCAGTGCTACAGAATCTGCCACGAAAATTCAATCTTTATGGCATTTTCGACCAATATCGTGGTGACCTAGCTTTCTTGCATATGTAAGGAGGAAAGATTCT
>NW_017012396.1:0-205 GCF_001483705.2 Eufriesea mexicana | reverse complement strand
TTGCCAGAGAATTGGTCTATTCAAAATATGTAAGCTGTCATAGCTTGGCGATTAGGTCGCCTATCGCATTCAATCTAATGGCATGCACAGCCATCTACTTGCCAGAGAATAAGTCTATTCAAAATCAATAATCCGTTATTGTTTGGTGAATAGATCGCCTAACCCCTACAATCCAATGGCAAGTACTGCCACCTACTTGCTAGAG
>NW_017012395.1:0-205 GCF_001483705.2 Eufriesea mexicana | reverse complement strand
CCTAACGTAACCAACATTAACATAACCAAACGTAACGTATCTGAAGATTTTGGGCCGCGACCGCTATTGCTAGCCACCCCAGAGACAGGCAGGGCACACCAGTGGAGAGCAGAATGCAGAAATCCGTAGAATCGAAGTGTCTATCGTTAAAGTCAAAGCAACTCATACCATACCCAAACAAACAGGACATAAACAAACATAGCCT
>NW_017012394.1:0-205 GCF_001483705.2 Eufriesea mexicana | reverse complement strand
ATCCATCCATCCATACATCCATAAATCTACCCATCCATACATACATCCACCAATCCATTCATCAATACATACATAAATACATACATCAGTACATACATCCATACATACATCCATCAATCCATCCCTCAATCCATTCATACAACCATTCATCCGTACATCCGTCTATCTATACCTCAATCCATCCATACAACCATCCATCCATACA
>NW_017012393.1:0-205 GCF_001483705.2 Eufriesea mexicana | reverse complement strand
ATAAAATTGAATTTTCCAACCAGATTCTTTTGCATTGCAGTGGCTATAGCTCGCCAATAGAATATTTCTTCAATGTTTATGCAGGAAAGCTATCTCACCAAGATATTAGTCCTTAATGTCAATAAAACTGAAATTTCCAGCTTGATTCTATAGGATTGCAATGCCTATAGCATGCCAACAGCATCTTTCCTCTTTATTTATGCAA
>NW_017012392.1:0-205 GCF_001483705.2 Eufriesea mexicana | reverse complement strand
TAAAAAATTTGATTTCTCGAATGGTACGTTCTTAAAAATTTCAAAAGACGAAATATTCCACAGGTCGAGCTATGACAACCGCTTAATTCGGTTCCCCGATATTTTTCAAATTTCCGATTTCATTCGAATTAAATCGAATTCTCTTTCTCGGTATGACTATGCTCCTCCATTCCTTCCCGTTTCAAAGAGAAATATCGCTTCCTGT
>NW_017012391.1:0-205 GCF_001483705.2 Eufriesea mexicana | reverse complement strand
GCGGGAATGCACCGAATAGCAGTGTATACCATAAGGGTCCAAGAAATCCTGACCAAGCCTTCCTAACGTGGCACAAGGTGCCGTAGCATAGCTCAACCTAACATGCCGCGACATCTACTGCTGGCCTCCCCAGAGCCAAGCAGAGTATACTAGAGTACAGCAGAGCGCAGGAATCTACCGCATAGCAGTGTATGGCCATAAAGTC
>NW_017012390.1:0-205 GCF_001483705.2 Eufriesea mexicana | reverse complement strand
CCTAACTAAAAGCAGAAATCTAGACTCTATTTTATTTAGATCCTGTTCATTTAGACTTAACAGAATTAATTCCAATATTAAAGATTATAAGGGCACAACTAAAAAATATTCCAAATCTTTCGTCAGAAATCACTGGTCCAATCTATCAACCATTTTCTCCCCAAACAATCTTCGTGATACCTAATCAAAAATATTTATCTAGACC
>NW_017012389.1:0-205 GCF_001483705.2 Eufriesea mexicana | reverse complement strand
ACGAAGCTTAAACTAACCTGTCCCAACCAAACGTAATCTAACTCAACCTAACGTGCCGCCACTTCTATTGCTGCCCTCCCCAGAGCCAAGCTGAACATATAAGGGGAGAGTAGAGCGCAGACGTCCATAGAATCGCAGTGCCTAGCACAATGGTCGAAGCTACCCTATCCCAACATGACCAAACGTAACAGAACCGAACGTAGCC
>NW_017012388.1:0-205 GCF_001483705.2 Eufriesea mexicana | reverse complement strand
CTATACGCTTCTATTCGGTGCATTTCTCCGCTCTTCATCGCTCTATTATACTCTGCTCGGATCCGGGCAGAGCAGCATCAGCGGCCGTGACACGATAGGTATGGTTATTCTACGTTTGGTTGGTTTAGGTAGGGCCTGGTTCGGTTAGGATCACTCTGAATTTTCAGCTATGCACTGCTATCGGGTGCGTTTCTGCACTCTACTG
>NW_017012387.1:0-205 GCF_001483705.2 Eufriesea mexicana | reverse complement strand
GCTCAACATAAGGTGCCGAGACCACTTTTGCTGGCTTCGCAGTGCCAATTGAACACACTAGAGAAATGTGGGGCGCTGGAGCCATCCAAATAGCAGTGTACAGCACAATAGTCAAGGCTATCACCTCCTAAGCTAGCTGACAGTTACCTAACCAAACGTAGCTTAACTCAAACTATCGTCCCACGATCGCTATTGCTGACCTCCG
>NW_017012386.1:0-205 GCF_001483705.2 Eufriesea mexicana | reverse complement strand
TATGGATGCATGGATGGATGGATGGATTGGTGGATGGGTGTATGGATGGAAGGATGTATGGATGGGCAGATGTAAGGATGGATGGATGTGTGGAAGGATGGATGGGTGGATGGATGTACATATGGGTGGATGGCTGTATGGGTGGATGGATCGATGGATGGATTGAGCTATGAATGGACGGATGTACGGAAGTATGGATGTATGT
>NW_017012385.1:0-205 GCF_001483705.2 Eufriesea mexicana | reverse complement strand
AACATAACGTGCGGAGACCACTATTGCTGGGCTTCCTAGGCGCAAGGTGAATGTATTAAAGCATGGCAGGGAGCAGAAATCCACCTAATAGCAGACAATGGCACTAAAGTCAAGGTTATCCTCTCGTAACTTAACCAACAGAATCATAACCAAACGTATCCTAACTCTACCTAACTTGCCGCGACCACAATTGCTGACCTACCCA
>NW_017012384.1:0-205 GCF_001483705.2 Eufriesea mexicana | reverse complement strand
ATACATACTACTAGAATGTAGGCGTTAGATGATCAATTCACCAAGCTATAACTGGTTATAGATTCTGAATGGATGTGTTCCCTGGTAAGTAGATGGTTATACTTACCACTGTACTGTAGGCGTCAGATGATCTATTCACCAAGCTAGAAGAGGCTATAGATTCTGATTGGATCTGTTCTCTGGTAAGTAGATGGCTATACTTACC
>NW_017012383.1:0-205 GCF_001483705.2 Eufriesea mexicana | reverse complement strand
TACTATATTCTGCTTGTTTCCAGGGATGCCAGCAGCAGCGGTCGCGAAACGTCCCGTTGAGTTTCGCTACGTTCGGATAGGTTAGGTTAGGTCAGGTTGTTTCAGGGTATCTTCGACATTTCGCTATTCATAGCAATGCGGCGGGTTTCTGCGCACTACTGTGCTCTAGTGTTTTCTGCTTGGTACTGTGGTGGCCAGCAATAGT
>NW_017012382.1:0-205 GCF_001483705.2 Eufriesea mexicana | reverse complement strand
CAATAGCCGTCGCAATGCTACAGAATCTGGCTGGAAAGTTCAATTATATTGAGATTATCGACTAATATTATGGGGAGTTAACTTGCTTGCATAAATAAGGAGGAAAGATTCTGTTGGTGTGCTATAGGCATAGCAATGCTACAGAATCTGGCTGGAAATTTCAATTTTGTTGACATTTTCGACTAATATCGTGGTGAGCTAACTT
>NW_017012381.1:0-205 GCF_001483705.2 Eufriesea mexicana | reverse complement strand
TTTTCTGAGCTCTACAGGGCTCTAGTATATTTTGCTTGACCGTTGGTTGGCAGCAATAGTGGTGTGGGTACGTCAGGATGAGATTGGTTACGTTTGGTTACGTCACATTTGGCCAGGATGGGATGTGATAGCCCTTACTTCTGTGCTACACTCCGCTATACAGTTGCTTTCTGCGCTCTACTGTGCTCCAGTATACTCTGCTTGG
>NW_017012380.1:0-205 GCF_001483705.2 Eufriesea mexicana | reverse complement strand
TTACGTTTGGATGGGTCAGGAGAGGATAGCTTTGACTTTTGTGCCATACACTGCTATTCGGCGTATTTTTACGCTCCACATTACTCTACTATACTTCGTTCGACTCTGGGGATGCCAGCAATAATGGTGTAGGCACGCTAGGTCGGTTCAGGCTACGTTTGGTTACGTCACGTTGGTTTGGGTTAGGTTTGGACAGTTTTGATTT
>NW_017012379.1:0-205 GCF_001483705.2 Eufriesea mexicana | reverse complement strand
GGACATACTAGAGCACAGTTGATAGCAGAAATCCAGAGAATAGCTGTGTATAGCACGAAAGTTAAAGCTACCCCAACCAAACATAGCGTAACCCAACCTAACTGAACGCAGTGTGACACAATCCAACGTGCCGGGAACGAAGTTGATGCTTCCCCAGAGCCAAGCAGGACATACAAGAGCACATTAGAGCGCAGAAATCCACCGA
>NW_017012378.1:0-205 GCF_001483705.2 Eufriesea mexicana | reverse complement strand
GTGGAGGACAGCGATAGTGGTCTCGTCATGTTAGGTTGAGATGGGCTACGTGAGGATGTGTTGTGTTTGGCTATCATATGATACGCTACTTTGTCGTTTGTGTTACACACTGCACTTCTGTGAATATCTGCGCTCTAACGTACTGTAATATGCTCTGCTTGGCTCTACCAAGGCCACCAATAGCGGTCGCGGCAAGTTACGTGGT
>NW_017012377.1:0-205 GCF_001483705.2 Eufriesea mexicana | reverse complement strand
ATACCATTGGTTTGCTATAGCGATTGCACTGCAATATAATCTGAGAGAAATGTTCAATTTTATAGACATTTTCGACTAATATCGTGGGGAGCAAGCTTTTCAGCTTAAATAAGCAGGAAAGACTCTATTGGTTTGCTATAGGCATTGCATTGCAATCGAATCTCCCTGAAAGGTTTTATTTCAACGAAATCTCCGAGTAATATCT
>NW_017012376.1:0-205 GCF_001483705.2 Eufriesea mexicana | reverse complement strand
CCTACTCTAAATTAATAGAGCTAGGTTAGGGAATGGAGGGAATCCTGGTTAGGGTTGAACTAAGGAGTTCTGATGTGTTATTATCTCTCGTACTGAGTTAATAGTCTTGGTTCTTGGCTTATAATCTGGTCGTGATGCTTGCCCTGTTTTCGTGAGATTATTAAAAGAATTCTCCTGAAAATGACTGCTGTCTGGGTGGTTTTAT
>NW_017012375.1:0-205 GCF_001483705.2 Eufriesea mexicana | reverse complement strand
GGACATTTTCGACTGATATCGAGGTGAGCTACCTTTCGCGTCTAAATAATGGGAAAAGATACTTTTGGCGTGCTATAGTCAGTGCACTGCTATAGAATCTGGTTGGAAAATTCATTTTAATTGACATTTTCTTCTGATATCATGATGAAATATGTTTCTTGCATAAATAAGTGTGAAATATACTATTGGCTTGCTATAGCCATGG
>NW_017012374.1:0-205 GCF_001483705.2 Eufriesea mexicana | reverse complement strand
AATGCTATAGGATCTGGCTGGAAAGTTCAATTTTGTTGACATTTTCGACTAATATCGTGGTGATCTGACTTCCTTGCGTATTTAAGGAGGAAAAATCCTTTTCGAATGCTATAGCCATAGCAATGCTAATAAATCTGGCTGCAAAGTTCAATTTTATTGACATTCTCGACTAATATTGTGTTGAGTTAGATTGCTTATATAAATA
>NW_017012373.1:0-205 GCF_001483705.2 Eufriesea mexicana | reverse complement strand
CCACATATCCATACAACCATGCCTCCGTACATCCATGTATTCTTACATACATACATCCATGCAAACATACATGCGTACATCCGTAACGCAAATACGGCTATACATTCATACATCCATACATAGAAACGTCCATACATTAATTCATCCATCCATCCATACATCCATCCATCCATACATCCATCCACCCATACATCCATCCATCCAT
>NW_017012372.1:0-205 GCF_001483705.2 Eufriesea mexicana | reverse complement strand
ACTTGCATAAATATGGAGGAAAGATACTTTTGGCGTGCTGTGCCACTGCAATGCAATAGAACCGGACAGGCAAGAACAATTATGTGGACTTTTTCCACTAGTATCATGGTGAACAAGCATTCTCGCGTTAATAAGGAGGAAAGGTCCTAACGACGTGCTGTATCCATTGCAATGCTCTAGAATCTGCCCGGAAAGATTAATTTTA
>NW_017012371.1:0-205 GCF_001483705.2 Eufriesea mexicana | reverse complement strand
TATCTCGAGTCGTTAACAATTGACAAAATAGTACTGATTAAAGCCATCATCACAGTAAGATAGACGACGGAATAATTTGTTCACTGATCATTCATGTTTGAAGGCAAAGTTGTAATAATAAATACATAGTACGTCTATGGTTGGAGATATCTAAATTTCAAGTTACGGTACATAGTAGATCCATCAACATAGCACAGTTGACGTT
>NW_017012370.1:0-205 GCF_001483705.2 Eufriesea mexicana | reverse complement strand
GTATGTACGGATGTATGTATGGATATATCTATGGATGTATGTATGGATGTGTGTACAGATGTAAGTGTGGATGTATGGATGGATGTATGTACGGATGTGTGGATGTATGGATGTATGTTTGTATGGATGTATGGATGAATGAATGTACGTATTGATGTATGTATGGTTGTATGAATGGACCATATATATGTGATATATGGTTGTG
>NW_017012369.1:0-205 GCF_001483705.2 Eufriesea mexicana | reverse complement strand
GTCCAAAGGATGGCAATGTATAGCAGAAAGGTCAAAGCTATCCTAACCCAGCCCAGACAATCCCAACCAATCCAAACGTAACCTAACACAAACTAACATGCCGAGACCACTATAGCTGGCATCCCTGAGCCAAACAGGTCAAATTATAGCACAGGAGAGCCCAGAAATCCACCGAATAGGAGTGTGTAGTATAAAAGTCAGATCT
>NW_017012368.1:0-205 GCF_001483705.2 Eufriesea mexicana | reverse complement strand
GGATGTATGGACGGATGGAAGTATCGATGGATGGCAGTACGGATGGTAATATTTATGGATGTACGAATGAATGGATGTACGGGTGAATGGATGTATGGATGTATATATGTATGGATGTATGGATGGATGGATGGATGAATGTACGGATGTATGGATGGATCGATGTATGTTTGTATATATGGATGGATGTATGGATGTGTGTATG
>NW_017012367.1:0-205 GCF_001483705.2 Eufriesea mexicana | reverse complement strand
TCTCACTTTCTTGTACAAATAAGGAGAAAACATACGATTGCCGTGCTATAGCCATTACAATGCAACAGTATCTCCCTCGAAAATTCAACTTCATTTACATTTTCGTATAATACCGTGGTGTTGTAACTTTCTTGCAGAAATGCGGAGGGAAGATTCTACTGGCTAGTTATAGCCATTGCAATGCTATAGTATCTGGCTGGAAAAT
>NW_017012366.1:0-205 GCF_001483705.2 Eufriesea mexicana | reverse complement strand
AGCCCAAGAAGAGCACACTAGAGCACAGAAGACTGCAGAAATGCGACGCAAAGCTGCATAAAGCGCAAAAGGCAAACATACCCTATGCTAACCTTACCTTGCCTAACCTAACCAAACGTAGCCCAACTCACCGTAACTTGTAGATACCACTATTGCTGGCCCTCTCCGATCAAAGCTGAACACATTAGAGCGCAGTAGAGAGCAG
>NW_017012365.1:0-205 GCF_001483705.2 Eufriesea mexicana | reverse complement strand
TCGGCACGTCAGGTTAAGTCGTGTTTGGCTGTTTAACGTTCGGATAGGTTAGGATAGGTTAGCTACACACTGTGCTTCGGTGGCTTCTACGCCCTACTGTGCTAATGTATGTTCTGCATGACTCTTCGCAGAGTAGTAATGTTAGTCTCAGTACGTTAGGTCGATATAGGATGCGTTTGGTAAGGTTATGTTGGCATTGGTTGGG
>NW_017012364.1:0-205 GCF_001483705.2 Eufriesea mexicana | reverse complement strand
TCAATAAAATTGGACTTTTCAGCCAGGTTCTATTGAAATGCAAAACTTATAGTAAACCAATAGCTTCTTTCCACCTTATTTTCGCAGAGAAGGTTGCTCACAGCGATATTAGTTGATAATTTCGATAAAATTGAGCATTTCAGCCATATTCTATTGGAATGCAATAGCTGAAGCAAACCAATAGGATCTTTCATCATTATTTATG
>NW_017012363.1:0-205 GCF_001483705.2 Eufriesea mexicana | reverse complement strand
ACGGTATTAGTCGAAAATGTCAATAAAATTGAATTTTCCCGTCAGATTCTATAGCATTGCAATCGCTATAGCGCGCCAATAGAGTCTATCCACCTTATTTATGCAACAAAATTTGCTCACTACGATATTAGTCGAAAATGAGAATAAAATTGAGTTTTCCAGTCAGATTCTATAGTATTGCAATAGCTATAGCATGCCGATAGAA
>NW_017012362.1:0-205 GCF_001483705.2 Eufriesea mexicana | reverse complement strand
TGATTACTCCGGAACTGCTTTCGAATTTACATCCTCAGTGGACAAAGTATTCCAGCGGCGATATTACAGTTTTGCTGGCTGTAGTCAGTACTGCGTTGCCAATTTGTAATATCTGGGGACTCACTGGATCCGTACTTTGTCATATAGAAAAGAAATCATAATTAAACGTATTAATCGTTCGACAAATGTCGTACATTGGTGGATA
>NW_017012361.1:0-205 GCF_001483705.2 Eufriesea mexicana | reverse complement strand
ATTGCGTTGAGATAACTTTCTAGCATAAAAAAGGAGGAAAGATTCTATTGGCGAGATCTAGCCTTTGCAATGCTTTGGAATGTGACGATAAAACTCAATAATATTGACTTTTCCGGCTAATATTTGTGGTGAGCTATATTTGTAGCATAAGTAATGTGGAAAGATTCTATTGCCTTGCTATAGCCATTGCATTGATATAGAATGT
>NW_017012360.1:0-205 GCF_001483705.2 Eufriesea mexicana | reverse complement strand
CTGGAAAGTCCAATTTCGTTGACATTTTCGACTAATATCGTGGTGAGATATCTTCCTCGCGTAGGTAAGATGGTAGGATGCTTTCTGAGTGCTGTAGCCATTGCAATGATATAGATTGTGTCTGGAACATGCAATTTTGTTGACATTTTCGACTAACACCATGGTCAGCTAGCTTCCATGCGTAAGTAAGGAGGAAATATGCTTT
>NW_017012359.1:0-205 GCF_001483705.2 Eufriesea mexicana | reverse complement strand
TCCATGTATCCATAAATCCATCAGTCCGTACTTCCATCCACCCAACCATACATCCGTCCAACCGTACGTACATCCATGCATACATCCATCCATAAATCCACACAAACATCCATACATACAACCATAAATCCTTACACTCATACATCCATACATCTGTACATCAATGCATCCATCCATCCACATATCCTGCCATCCACCCATTCAT
>NW_017012358.1:0-205 GCF_001483705.2 Eufriesea mexicana | reverse complement strand
GCATAGCTTTGACTTCTATGCTACACACAGCTATTCGGTGGACTCCAGCTCCGCACTGTGCTCGACTCTAATCTGCTAGACCATAGAGAGGCCTGCAATAGTGGGCACGGCACGTTACGTCGAGTCTTGCTACTTTAGGTTGGGTTACACCTGTTCGGGTTAGGTCCGGAAATCTTTGGCTTTTCCGCCGTACACTGCGATTCGA
>NW_017012357.1:0-205 GCF_001483705.2 Eufriesea mexicana | reverse complement strand
GTCATTTCACCACGATATTAGACGAAAATGACAATAAAACTGAATTTTCTCGGACAATTCTATCGCATTGCAACGTCTATAGCACGCCAGTAGGATCTCTCCTCCTTATTTACGCAAGAAAGCTAGCTCACCACGATATTAGTCGAAAATGTCAATAGAATTGAATTTTCCAACAACATTCTATATCATTGCCATGTATATAGCA
>NW_017012356.1:0-205 GCF_001483705.2 Eufriesea mexicana | reverse complement strand
GCGGATTTCTGTGACATGCTATGCTCTAGAATGCTCTGCTTGGCTCTGGGGGATCCAGAAGTAATGGTCTCAGCACATTAGGTTATGATAGGTTGCGTTTGGCTTTACTGGGTTTGGACAGGTTAGAATAGGATAGCTGCAGCTTCTGTGCTGTACACTGCCATTCAGTGGATTTCGGCGCTCCACTGTGATCTGATATATTCAG
>NW_017012355.1:0-205 GCF_001483705.2 Eufriesea mexicana | reverse complement strand
ATGTATGGATGTGGGAATGTATGGATGATTAGATGTATGGATGGATGGATGTATGGTTGGATGAACTTAACGATGAGAGGATGGATGGATGTATGTATGGATGTATGTATGGACGTTTGCATGGATGTGCGTATGGGTGTACTTACGGATGTATCTATGGATGTATGTACGAATGAGTGTATGGGTGTATGCATGGATGTATGGA
>NW_017012354.1:0-205 GCF_001483705.2 Eufriesea mexicana | reverse complement strand
TCACAAATGCAAAATTTCTAAGCGTCTATAGGCGCTCTTCGTGTCACAAACGCAAAATTTCTAAGAGCCCATAGGCGTCCTCCGTGTCACATACGCAAAATTTCTAAGAGCCCATAGACGTCCTCCGTGTCACAAACGCAAAATTTCTAAGAGCCAATAGGCGTCCTCCGTGTCACAAACGTAAAATTTCTAAGCGCCCATAGAC
>NW_017012353.1:0-205 GCF_001483705.2 Eufriesea mexicana | reverse complement strand
CCGCATTGCAGTAAATAGCACAAAAGCCGTAGATACCCAAGCATAACCTGACCTAACCTAAACGAACCAAACGTAGCATAGCTCAACATAACGTGCAGCGACCACTGCTCCTCGCCTTCCCGTAGCTAAGCAGAATGTTGTGGAGCACATCAGGTAACAGAAATACACCGAATAAGAGTGCATAGCACGAAAGTCAATGCTACTC
>NW_017012352.1:0-205 GCF_001483705.2 Eufriesea mexicana | reverse complement strand
AGTTATCGCCACAGATATTTAAAATTGAGAACACGGTACATAGTCATTCACCAATATAGCACTATAGTAGTTATGGATTTAACTGTTCAATGACAATTTAAGTTCGCTAGCAATTCTAGAATGACGACAGGCATGTTAATTGTCTCTCGAGATATTAACAATTTCCACAACAGCATTGAGTACAGCAATCATCACAGTACTGCAG
>NW_017012351.1:0-205 GCF_001483705.2 Eufriesea mexicana | reverse complement strand
TAGGCGACCTATTCACCAAGCTACAACAGATTATGTACTTTGAATAGACCTATTCTGTGGCAAATAGAAGGCTGTACTTTCCATTGGGTTGAAGGCGTTAGGCGATCTACTCAGCAAGTTATAACAGGTTATAGGTCTTGAATAGACCTACTCTCTGCCAAGTAGATTGCTGTACTTGCCATTGCTTTGAAGGTGTTAGGCGATC
>NW_017012350.1:0-205 GCF_001483705.2 Eufriesea mexicana | reverse complement strand
CCTGCGCACTACTGAGCCGTAGTATGTACTGCTTGGCTCTCTGGAGGGCTGCAATTGCGGTATTGGTTCGATAGGTCGAGTTAAGCTGCGTTTGCCTACGTTCTGTTTGTTTGGGTGAGGTATGGGTAGCTCTGCCTTTTTCGATATACACTGCGTTTATCTGGATATCAGCGTTCTAGTCTCCACTAGTGTGTTCTGCTTGGCT
>NW_017012349.1:0-205 GCF_001483705.2 Eufriesea mexicana | reverse complement strand
TAGTACGCCAAAAGGATCTACCCTCCTTACCTATGCACGGAAGTTAGCTCACATCAATATTAGAGGAAAATGTCAATAAAATTGAACTTTCCAGCCATATTCTATAGCATTGAGACGCATTAGCAAGTGAATTGAATCTTTTCTCCTTATATATCCAAGAAAGTTAGATCACCACGATGTTAGCCGAAAATGTCAATAAAATTGA
>NW_017012348.1:0-205 GCF_001483705.2 Eufriesea mexicana | reverse complement strand
TTTTATTTATATCTTCGACTAATATCGTGGTGAGCTAACTTTCATCGATAAATAAGGAGGTAAAATTCTGTTAGCGTGCTATAGCCATTGCACTGCTATAGAATCTGGGTGGAAAATTGACTTTTATTGACATTTTCGGCTAGTATCGAGGTGCCCTAACTTTCTGGCATAAATATGGATGAAAGATACTATTGGCGTGCTATGG
>NW_017012347.1:0-205 GCF_001483705.2 Eufriesea mexicana | reverse complement strand
TAGTTTATGTTATCATGCGTAAGGTTTGTATAGCTTTGGCTTTTCTGCTATACACTGCGATTCCAAGGATTTCTTCGGCCTACTCTCCTCTAATATATTCTGCCCGGCCCTCATGTGTCCAAAATTTGTGGTCGCGCCACGCTAGGTTGAGGTAGATTTCGTTTGTATTGATTAGGCTACGTTGGGTTAGAATGCGATAGCTCTC
>NW_017012346.1:0-205 GCF_001483705.2 Eufriesea mexicana | reverse complement strand
CCAACAGGATCTATCCTTCTTATTTATGTAAGAGAGTAAGCTCACCACGATATTTGTCGAAAACGTAAATAAACTTGAATTTTCCAGCCAGACTCTGTAGCATTACAATGGCTATAGCACGAGAGTAGAATATTTCCTCCTTATATATGCATGAATGTTACTTCACCACGATATTAGTCGAAAACGTCAAGAAAATTAAATGTTC
>NW_017012345.1:0-205 GCF_001483705.2 Eufriesea mexicana | reverse complement strand
TTATATTGCAATGCAATGGTTACATAAAACCAATAGGTTCCTTCATCCTTATTTATGTAGAATGTCTAGCTCACAACGTTATTAGTCGAAATTGTCAATAAAATTGAACTTTTCAGACAGATTCTATTGGAATGCAATGGCAATAGCAAACCAATAGCGTCTTTCCTTCATATTTACGCAGAAAGGCTTGCTCACCACAATATTG
>NW_017012344.1:0-205 GCF_001483705.2 Eufriesea mexicana | reverse complement strand
AACATATCCAAACAATGCCTAAGCGAACCTAACTTGCAAAGAACGCCGTCGCTGCACCCCGCCACCAGAGCCAAGCTGGACATACTAGAGCACAGAAGAGCGCAGAAGTCCACCGAACAGCTATGCACGGCACAAAGGTTAAACCCATCCTAACCAAAGTTAGCCTAACCGAACCTGACGGAGCGTAACCTAACTAAACATTACG
>NW_017012343.1:0-205 GCF_001483705.2 Eufriesea mexicana | reverse complement strand
CAATGATGTATATATGTACCAAACACTGACTTGAACCAGTAATATGCATATATGTACCTAACATTGACTTGAACCAGTGACATATACATGTACCTAACACTGACTTGAACCAGTAATATGCATATATGTACCTAACATTGATTTGAACCAGTGATATATACATGTACCTAACACTGACTTGAACCAGTAATATATATGTACATAA
>NW_017012342.1:0-205 GCF_001483705.2 Eufriesea mexicana | reverse complement strand
AATGGATGAAAGGATGTATATATGTATGGTTGTATGGATGTATGGATGTATGTATGTATGGATATACGGATGTAAGGATGATACGGATGTGTGGATGTACGGATGTATATATGTATGTATTTATGGATGTATGGATGTGTGAATGTATGGATGGTAATATGTAGATTGCAGGGTATATTGATGGATGGATGTATTGATGTACAGA
>NW_017012341.1:0-205 GCF_001483705.2 Eufriesea mexicana | reverse complement strand
AAGATACTATTGGCGTGCCAAAAGGCTTTGCAATGCTATAGAATCTTGCTGGAAAGTTCAATACTATTGACAGTTCCGAATATTATCGTGGTGAGCTATTTTTCTTGCCTAAATGAGCAGGGTAGAATCTATTGGCGTGCTGCAGTCCTGGCTACTATATAGAGTGTGGTTGGAAAATTCAATTTTATTGACATTTTCGGCTAAT
>NW_017012340.1:0-205 GCF_001483705.2 Eufriesea mexicana | reverse complement strand
GGAAAGATTCTTTTGGCGTGCTATTACCATTGCAACGCTATAGAATCTTCCTGAAAAATTCAAATTTATTGACATATTCGACTAATACCGTGGAGAGATAACTTTGTTGCGTGAATAAGGAGGGCAGGTCCTACTGGCGTGATATAGCCGTTGCAATGATACAGAATGTGGTTGGAAAATACAAATTTATTGACATTTTCGACTA
>NW_017012339.1:0-205 GCF_001483705.2 Eufriesea mexicana | reverse complement strand
TTAGCTCACCACAATATCAGCCGAAAATGTCGAAAAAAGTGTATGCTCCAGACTGATTCTATAGCACTACAGTGGCTAAAGCGCGTCAACAGAATCTTTCATCCTTATTTATGCAAGGATGTTAGCTCACCACGATATTAGCCGAAGATGTCAATAAAATTGAATTTTCAAACCAGATACTATAGAATTGCAATGGCCATAGCAC
>NW_017012338.1:0-205 GCF_001483705.2 Eufriesea mexicana | reverse complement strand
GACTATTGGTTTCGTATAGACATAATCTCTGGCAAGTAGGAGGCTGTTCTTGCCATTGGATTGTAGGCGTTGGGCGACATATTCACCAAGCTATAGCAGATTATCTATATTGAATAGACCCATTTTCTGGCAAGAAGATAGCTGTACTTGCCATTGGATTCAAGGCGTTATGCGATCTAATCACCAAGCTATAGCAGTTATAAAT
>NW_017012337.1:0-205 GCF_001483705.2 Eufriesea mexicana | reverse complement strand
CTGTGCGCTATTGCACTCTGCTCGCCTCTCTCTACGCCAGGGATAGTGCTCCGGGTAAATTAGTTTGAGTTATGTCACGCTCGATTAGGTCAGGCTTGGTCGGTTTGGTTAAGGCAGTTTCGACTTTTATGCTATACACTCATATTCGGACGATTTCAGCGTTCCACATTGCTCTGCTATACTCTGCCTAGTTCACGCGAGGCCA
>NW_017012336.1:0-205 GCF_001483705.2 Eufriesea mexicana | reverse complement strand
AACCAAACGATACGTAACATGACAAAACCTAACCCGCAGAGACCACAATTGCTGGCATTCCCATAGCCAAGCAGCAAACGTTAGAACGCAGTACAGCGTAGAAGTCGGAGGTTAACAGGGTATAGCACGGAAGTCTAAACTCTACTGTCCTAACGTCACCAAACGTAACATACCCGAACGTGCCATAACTGACGTGCCGAGACCA
>NW_017012335.1:0-205 GCF_001483705.2 Eufriesea mexicana | reverse complement strand
GCTAATATCGTGGTGAGCTATCTTCCTTCCCTAAGTAAGGAAGAAGGATGCTTCTGGAGTGCTCTAGCCATTGCAATGCAGTAGAATCTGGTTGGAAAGATCAATTGTATTGACATTTTCGACTAATGTGGTGAGCTAACTATCTTTCATGAATCAGGAGGAAAGATTCTGTTGGCTTGCTACAGGCGTTGCAATGCTGTAGAAT
>NW_017012334.1:0-205 GCF_001483705.2 Eufriesea mexicana | reverse complement strand
ATAAAATAAAAAATTATGAAAATAAAGATCACGTGGAAAATAAAGTAATTATACATTTATGTACAATATGCGTAATATGTAGATGTAACATATGTAATATGAAGAATTATTTCCATCTCAGGATTTAGTGTAATATTTGTTTAACATTCGACGAGAGTGGTTCGATAATAAATTGGAAAACATGTGAAATTCACGAAACGCCGGT
>NW_017012333.1:0-205 GCF_001483705.2 Eufriesea mexicana | reverse complement strand
AAATTAATTTTCCTGCCCAATTATATTGCAGTGCAATGGCTATATCATGCCAATGGAATCTTTACTCCTTATTTATGCAGGACAGATATCTCAAAGCGATATTAGGCGAAAATGTCAATAAAACTGAATTTTCCGGCCAGACTCTATAGCATTGCAATGGCTATTGTAGGCCAATAGAGTCTTTCCTCCTTATTTATGAAAGAAA
>NW_017012332.1:0-205 GCF_001483705.2 Eufriesea mexicana | reverse complement strand
AATGGTACCTTTCATTTATCATACAAATGGACTATGGTCCCTTTTATTTTACACAAAGATAGAGGATGCCATCATTTATTTTACACAAAAATACAAAATGGTACTTCTTATATTGCATAAAAATAGAAGATTTTGATGGAACGAAGGATTTAAAAAATGGAAATTTTGAAACTTAAATATTGATACGAATGAGGGTATAAAAATT
>NW_017012331.1:0-205 GCF_001483705.2 Eufriesea mexicana | reverse complement strand
TCTGATATTCATTGCGATTCTATTGATTCCTGCAATCTACTCTTCTCTAGTATGCTTTGCTTGGCCCTTTGGTGGCCAGAAATAGTGTTCTAGGCATGTTACGCTGAGTTAAGCTATGTTTGGTTTGGTTAGGTTGTGTCACATAAGGTTAGGATATCTCCGACTTTTGTGCTACTCGCTGAACTTTGGAGGCCTTCTGCGCTCT
>NW_017012330.1:0-205 GCF_001483705.2 Eufriesea mexicana | reverse complement strand
TGCTAAGCTACCTACCTCTGTTAATTGGACTTACACCGCTTTCATAATCGATAATTACGCAATGTTATTCACCGACCAATTTTAAATTGTACAAAACATGGAAATTTTTTAAGAAATTAAACACAGGCTACTTATACATAAAAAATTTACATTAAATTAAGCATGGATTACGTGATATCTCATTTTTTTCAAAAATAGACTTATA
>NW_017012329.1:0-205 GCF_001483705.2 Eufriesea mexicana | reverse complement strand
CCGAATAGCAGTGTACAGCAAAGAACATGAAGCTATCCTAACCAAACTTTGCGTTACCCAAACAAACCGAACGCAACCTGACTTAACATGAAGACCCGAGACTTCCATTGCTGGACTTCCCAGAAGCAAGCTGAAAATACTGGAGCACTGTATGGCACAGAAATCCTTCTAATAGCGCGCTATAGCACTAATGGCAAAGCAACCC
>NW_017012328.1:0-205 GCF_001483705.2 Eufriesea mexicana | reverse complement strand
TGATATAGATTGTGGCTGGAAAATACAATTTGGTTGACATTTTCGACAACTATCGTTGTGAGCTAACTCTCTGACATAAATAAGGCGGAATGATACAATTGGCGTGCTATAGCCTTTGCAATGCTATTGAATCAGGCTGCAAAGTTCAATTATATTGACAGTTTCGACTAATATCGTTGGGAGCTACCTTTTTGGCATAATTAAG
>NW_017012327.1:0-205 GCF_001483705.2 Eufriesea mexicana | reverse complement strand
GTGAGCTTACTTTATTGCATAAATAAGGAGGTTAGATTCTATTGGCGTGCTATTACCATTGCAGCACTATAGAATCTTCGTGGAACATTCAATTTTACTGACATTTTCGACTAATATCGTGGTGAGCTTACTTTATTGCATTAATAAGGAGGGTAGATTCTACTGGCGTGCTATAGCTATTGCATTGCTATAGCATCCAGCTGGA
>NW_017012326.1:0-205 GCF_001483705.2 Eufriesea mexicana | reverse complement strand
GTATTTGCCATTGGATAGAAGGCGGTAGGCGATATACTCACCAAGCGCTAACAGACTATAGATTTTGAATAGACCTAATCTCTGGCAACTCGATGGCTGAATTTGCCAATGGATTGAAGGCGTTGGGAGATGTATTCACCAGGCTATAACAGATTATATATCTTGAGTAGGCCTATTCTCTGGCAAGTAGACGGCTGTACTTGCC
>NW_017012325.1:0-205 GCF_001483705.2 Eufriesea mexicana | reverse complement strand
AATTTTCAGAGTTTAGACGAGGCTGTCATTATAAATGCTAACTGGTGTCATAAGTAACTTGTAAGGGTAGTTTAGTGCAGCTGCTTGGTCTTCGTGGCTCCAGATTTTCACGATTTAGGGTCTTAAATCCTCACCACCATCTTCAACCCTTTCCATCATCAATCCCTCATTGGCTTCACTCTGACAACGTTAACCGCTTTCGACA
>NW_017012324.1:0-205 GCF_001483705.2 Eufriesea mexicana | reverse complement strand
AACCACAATAGGTCGATGGTTTATGGATTCGCTTAATTATTACCAAGGCTGTTCGAAGAAAAAGACAATGACAAAAAATCGAGAACTTTTGACACAAAGTAGTTAAAGGTATAAAATAAAATCAGAATATCTACAATTGGGAAAAGAATAAATAAATATAAAATTAAAACATATTTATTGCGATGATGCATATGAAAACAGCTTT
>NW_017012323.1:0-205 GCF_001483705.2 Eufriesea mexicana | reverse complement strand
GATCGATGCATCGATGGATGGAAGTACGAATGATTGGATTTATGGATGTGTGGATATGTGGATGCTTGGATGTATGGATGTATAGATGTGTGGGTGTATGAATGGGTGTGTGGCTGGACAGATGATTGGATGGACGGATGGGTAGATGGATGGATGCATTGAAGGATGGATGAATGGATGAATGTCTGTATGGGTGGATGGCTGT
>NW_017012322.1:0-205 GCF_001483705.2 Eufriesea mexicana | reverse complement strand
ATTTTACCACGTTATTTACGCAGAAAAGTCTGCTCACCTCACTATTTGTCGAAAATGTTAATACAATTGAAATTTCCAGCCAGATTCTATAGCAGTGCACTGGCTATAGCAAACCAATAGAAGCTTTCCATCGTATTTACGGAGAAAGGCCTGCTCACCATAATATTGGACGAAAATGTCAATAAAATTGGACTTTCCAGTCAGA
>NW_017012321.1:0-205 GCF_001483705.2 Eufriesea mexicana | reverse complement strand
TTGTCTGGCAAGTAGATGGCTGTATTTGCCATTCGATTGAATGCGTTAGGCAACCTATTCGCCGAGCTATTACAGATTTTATATTTTGAATATACCTATTCTCTGGCAAGTAGATGGCTGTACCTGCCATTGGTTTGAAGGGGTTGGTCGATCTATTCACCAAGCTAAAACAGGTTATAGACTTTGGATACACCTATTCTCTGGC
>NW_017012320.1:0-205 GCF_001483705.2 Eufriesea mexicana | reverse complement strand
TACACCCATCCTCCAATCCATTCATACATACACCCCTACATCCATAAATTCGTACAGCCATACATCCAGACATCCATACATCCATACATTCATACATCCATACATGCATAATTCCATCCATCCATACCTCCGCCCATCCATGCATCCATCAATCCATACATCCATACATATATACATCCATCCATTCATACGTCCATACATCCAT
>NW_017012319.1:0-205 GCF_001483705.2 Eufriesea mexicana | reverse complement strand
AATCCTTATATCCATCCAACCATAGATCCATCCATCCATACATTCATACATCCACACGACCGTTCATCCGCACATCCATCCATTCATACGTCCACCCTTCGATACATTCATCCATCCCCACATCATCCCATCCATACGTCCTTCGATCCATACATCTCCCCATCCATGCGTCCATCCAACAAACCATCCATCCATCCATACATCC
>NW_017012318.1:0-205 GCF_001483705.2 Eufriesea mexicana | reverse complement strand
AAAACCACCCAATAGCAGAATATAGTACTAAAGGTGTAGCCATCCCCTCCTGACCCAGCCAAACTTAACGTAACCAACCGTTACTTAACTCAACATAACCTGCCGCGTCCACCATTGCTGGCTTCCCCGGAGTCAAGCAGGGCACACTAGAGCACAGCAGAACGCAGGAATCCACCATATATCAGTCTACAGAACGAAAGTTAAA
>NW_017012317.1:0-205 GCF_001483705.2 Eufriesea mexicana | reverse complement strand
CTCGCATGAATAATTCGGAAAGACACTTTTGGCTTGCTATAACCATTGCAATGCAATAGAGACAGACTGGATGTATATATTTCATTGACTTTTTCGACTAATATCGTTGTGAGCACGCTTTCCTGCACAAATAAGGAGGAATGATCCTTTTGGCGTGTTGTGGCCATTGCAATGCAATACAATCTGAATGGAATGGTGAATTTTA
>NW_017012316.1:0-205 GCF_001483705.2 Eufriesea mexicana | reverse complement strand
TAGCAGTGTACAGCACAAAAGTCAATGCAATCCCAACAAAACTTAACCTAACCTAAACGAGCGAAACATAACTCAACCCATCGTGCATCGGCCACCATTGCTGGCGTCCCGAGGGACAAGCAGACTACGATAGGGCGTAGTGGAGCGCAGAAGTCCATAAACTATCAGTGTTGAGCACAAAAGTGAAAGCTACCTAAACAAGGCC
>NW_017012315.1:0-205 GCF_001483705.2 Eufriesea mexicana | reverse complement strand
CGACAGATTCGTGATAACTATGCGAATTTTTGGACAGTCACGTGTGGCAGCCGTGGACGCTGACTTCGGGCAGAAGTTGCAATGGCGTCTACCTGATCACGAATTGTCTTTGCACATTGGAATGCAAAGGAAACGAAGATAAACTGGAACCTACGAAGATTGGCAAATTTACCGAAATGGAGCGACTAATTTGCGACATCTACGC
>NW_017012314.1:0-205 GCF_001483705.2 Eufriesea mexicana | reverse complement strand
ATTTCAGCATTGCTTTGGAATCTACATTGTCAGTCGCTGTTTCTAGACAGCTACAGTACCGTGATGATGGCTGTACTCAGTACTGCGTTGTCGTTTGTTAGTATCTCGTGGGATAATTGACATGCATTTCTCGTTCCTGAATTGCTGTGGAGCATACATCATCACTGAACAAATTGATCCAACTGCAACAGTGATCTGTTGGAAA
>NW_017012313.1:0-205 GCF_001483705.2 Eufriesea mexicana | reverse complement strand
ATGTATGGATGTATGCATGTATGGATGTATGGATGGGTGGATGTATGGATGGGTGGATGTATAAATGGATGGATGTATGGAAAGGTGGATGTATGGATGGTTGTATGTATGGATGAATGGTTGTTTGGATTGATGGGTGTACGGATGGATTGAGGTATGGATGCCCTGATGTACGGAAGTATGGACGTATGGATGTATTGCTGTC
>NW_017012312.1:0-205 GCF_001483705.2 Eufriesea mexicana | reverse complement strand
GTGTTGCGTTTCGTTTGGTTAGGAGAGGATAGCTTAGAGTTTTGTGCTATACTCTGCCATTCGGTGGCTTTCTGCCATCTACTGTTCTCTGATATTCTGTGCTTGACCCTGGGAGGCCAGTAACTGTGGCCTCGGCACGTTAGGTTGAGCTATGCTACGTTTGGTTCGGTTATGTTAGTCTTGGTTATGTTTGGATAGCTTAGGC
>NW_017012311.1:0-205 GCF_001483705.2 Eufriesea mexicana | reverse complement strand
GCCTGACATGGCCTGATGTGACCTGACATGACATGACCTGATCTGAAGTGAACTGACCTGAACCTACCTGACCTGACCAGACATGATCAGGCCAGGCCTGACCTTTCCTGACCTGACATAACCTGACATGGCATGACCTGAACTGACCTGACCTGGGCTGACCTTAACTGACTGATTTGACCTGACCTGACCTGATCATATATGA
>NW_017012310.1:0-205 GCF_001483705.2 Eufriesea mexicana | reverse complement strand
GTATGGTTTGGACACCTTTGACGCTTGTGATATACACTGCAATGCGGCTGGTACCTGCGCACTCCACTCCGCTAGTATATTCAGCTTAGCCATGGGGAGCCCGACAATAGAGGTCTCACCGCGTTGGTTTGAGCAATGTTACACCTGGTTGTGTTACGTTTTATTAGGTTAGGAGAGGATGGCTTTGACTTTCGTGTTATACACT
>NW_017012309.1:0-205 GCF_001483705.2 Eufriesea mexicana | reverse complement strand
GTGCCGAGACAACAATAGCTGGCCTACGCAGAGACAAGCAGAATATACTGGAGCACAGTAGAGGACAGAAGGCCCACAAATAGCAATGTACAGCACAAGAGTCAAAGAAACACTAACCAAACGTCGCCAAGTATAACATAAAAAGACGTAGCCTGACTGAACCCAACGTGCCGAGTCCGCTATTACTGACATCCGCATTGCCATG
>NW_017012308.1:0-205 GCF_001483705.2 Eufriesea mexicana | reverse complement strand
AGTTGACCTTCGAATATCGATAATAATTTTATATACAAGAAAATGATTTGCATTCCTTAATGTTCTCGTACATACTAAATAATTCTTTTTTCGAAGAATGTTTATATATCTTCGATAATTTACGAAATATTTCAGTGTTTATAATTGAGATCATTACAAGAAGTAATACAATGGTGCCTTGATAGTTGACTAATTTTTTTGATAA
>NW_017012307.1:0-205 GCF_001483705.2 Eufriesea mexicana | reverse complement strand
ATGTAGGGCGCTGGAGTCCACCGAATATCAGATTCTAGCGCAAAAGTCAGAGTTACACTAACCCAACATAACGAAACGTAACATGACCTAGGGCAACATAATACAACCCAACGTGCCTACACTACTGCTGCTGGCCACCCCTGTGCCAAAAAGAATATACTAGAGAACAGCAGCGCGCAGATAGCCTCACAAGAGCAGCGAATGG
>NW_017012306.1:0-205 GCF_001483705.2 Eufriesea mexicana | reverse complement strand
CTAATGTGTTGTATGGCTCTCAGTAGGCCTGCAATAGTGTTCGCGGCCCGTTAGGTTGAGTTACGTTTCGTTCGGTCATGTAACAATTGGTTATGTTAGGATATAACAGCTTTGACTTTAGTGCTATAGACCGCTATTAGGAAGGTTTCAGCGCCCTACAGTGCTCTGATATTTTCAGCTTTGCTATGGGAAGGCCAGCAATAGT
>NW_017012305.1:0-205 GCF_001483705.2 Eufriesea mexicana | reverse complement strand
ATCATCACGGTTGCGTAGCCGTTGGACTGCTTTGTTCACTGGTGACGTGAATTCGAACGTGCTTATAGAACAATCAATATATGATAAGGGTATGGCTTGAGATACTTCCAATTGACAGTACGGTACTCATTACGTCGACGAATACAGCACTATGGCAGTTGGATTAATATGCTCAATAATGATGTTAATTATACAAGAGCCATAG
>NW_017012304.1:0-205 GCF_001483705.2 Eufriesea mexicana | reverse complement strand
TGGCCTTAACTTTTGTGCTATACACTGCTATTCGGTGAACTTCTGTGCTCTACTCTGCCCTAGTATGGCCTGCTTGGCCCTAGGGAGGGCAGCAAGAGCGGTCGCGTTACGTGAGTCTGAGCTTGGCTACGTTTGACTATGATCTGTCGGTTTGGGTTAAGTTTGGGTAGCTTTGTATTTTCTGATATACACTTCGATTCTATGG
>NW_017012303.1:0-205 GCF_001483705.2 Eufriesea mexicana | reverse complement strand
CAGTAATCCGCCGAATGGCTGTGCATAGCACAAAAGTCAATACTATCCTCCCCTAACCTAACCGACCGTAGCATACACAAACGTAACTTAACAAAACCTAACTTGCTGAGACTACTATCGCAGGCCTCCCCACAGTCGAGCGGAGCATAGTAGAGCAGAGTACAGCGGAGAAATCCTTCGAATAACAGTCTTTGCCGAGAAATTC
>NW_017012302.1:0-205 GCF_001483705.2 Eufriesea mexicana | reverse complement strand
GAGATTGGATTGAGGGCGTTGGGCCATATGTTCACCATGCTATAGCAGGTTATAGACTTTGAACAGACCTATTCTCTGGCACGTAGATTGCTGTGCTTCCCATTGTATTGAATGCGTTAGGTGATCTATTCACCATGATATTACAGGTTATAGATTTTGAATCGAACTATTCTCTGGCAAGTAGATGGCTGTACTTGCCAATGGA
>NW_017012301.1:0-205 GCF_001483705.2 Eufriesea mexicana | reverse complement strand
GTCCAATGGCAAGTACAGCCATCCACTTGCAAGAGAATACGTGTATTCAAAATCTATAGTCTCATATAGCTTGGTGATTAGATCGCCTATCGCCTGCAATCCAATGGCAAGTAGAGCCATGTGCTTGCCAGGGAATAAGTCAATTCAAAATCTATAATCTGTTATAGCATGGTGATTAGATCGCCTATCGCCTGCAATCCAATGG
>NW_017012300.1:0-205 GCF_001483705.2 Eufriesea mexicana | reverse complement strand
CTTACTTGAAAATCCTATTTTATTAACATTTTCGACTAATATCGTGGTGAGCTTACTTTCTTGTATAAACAAGGAGGAAAGACACTATTGGCGTGCTATAGCCATTGCGGTGCTATAAATTCTGGCTTGAAAATTCAATTTCATTGATATTTTCGACTAATATCGTGGTGAGCTTTCTTTCTTGCATAAATAACGAGGAAGGATT
>NW_017012299.1:0-205 GCF_001483705.2 Eufriesea mexicana | reverse complement strand
GCAGTAGAGTGCAGAAATCCCCCGGAGAGTAGTGTATATCACAAAAGTCATAGCTATCCCGTCATAAACTAACAAAACTGACCTAACCAAACGTAATCCAACACATCCTGGAATGTGGCGACCACTATCGCTGGCCTCCCATGGGCCATGCAGAAAATATTAGAGGAGGGTAGGGCGCAGGGATCCATAGAATCGCAATGTATAG
>NW_017012298.1:0-205 GCF_001483705.2 Eufriesea mexicana | reverse complement strand
ATAATATTGTGGTGAGCTAACTTTCTTGACTAAGAAAGGAGGAAAGATTCCATTGGCGTACTAGAGCCACGGCGTTGATATAGAATGTGCTTGGAAAATTCAAATTTACTGACATTTTCGACTAACATCGTGGTGAGATAGCTTTCTTGCATATATAAGGCGGAAAGTTTCAATTCACGTGCTATAGCCGTCGCAATGGTATAGA
>NW_017012297.1:0-205 GCF_001483705.2 Eufriesea mexicana | reverse complement strand
CGCTGATATTGTATTGATTTCTGCGCTCTGCTCTCCTCTAGTATGTTCTGCTCGGCTTTGGGGTGGCCAGCAATTATGGTCCCAGTACGTAACGTTGAGTTAGGCTACGTCTCGTTAGGATGCGTTTGGTCAATCTATGTTTGCATATCTTCAACTTTTGTGCTATAAACAGCAATGGGGTGGATTTTTGGGCTTTACTGTGCCC
>NW_017012296.1:0-205 GCF_001483705.2 Eufriesea mexicana | reverse complement strand
GAAGCTAGCAAATATCTGACGCTAGATTTCATATTTTACTTTTCCACTAGTCACTTTCATCCTGTGTGGTCTTAGTACGTGACATGGTGTGACTTGCTATCAAAAGATCGAAATAAACCTGCTTAACACGAAATTCGAGTAATGGTGCGTCAGAAACACTGCAACTCTTAAGATTGGAGCTTCGTTGAGTTGCAAGGCTTGCTAC
>NW_017012295.1:0-205 GCF_001483705.2 Eufriesea mexicana | reverse complement strand
TAACATAAGCACACGTAACGTAACAGAACCTGACGTGCCGCGAAAGCCATTGGTGTCCTCAAGGGAGCTAAGCAGGATAAAGCAGAGCTATGTAGGACGCTGGAATCGCCCGAATAGCAGTACATTGCAAGAAGGAAGGAGTCATCCTCCCATAACCAGACCTAATATTGCATAGCCTACCGTATCATATCACAACCTAACGAAC
>NW_017012294.1:0-205 GCF_001483705.2 Eufriesea mexicana | reverse complement strand
TAACCTAACCCAACCTGACGTGACACGACCACTATTGCTGGACTCCCTGGAGCCTTGCCAAGTGTAGTAGAGCACTATAGATCACAGAAATCCCCGGAAAAGCAGTGTAAGGCACGAAAGTCGAAATAGCCTATCCTAACCGAGGCAAACGTGATATACCAGAACGTAGCTTAGCTCAACCTAACATGACGAAGCCACTATTGCT
>NW_017012293.1:0-205 GCF_001483705.2 Eufriesea mexicana | reverse complement strand
CCTAACCTCGCTGTTAATCAGACTAGTGGAGAGGTATACAAAAGTGTTTATGGGAAATTGTATTCGTCATTGGTTAAAGGTATCACGTCCACAAATCATGCTATGTATTATGATAAAGGGAAGAGAATTGAACGCGATATACCAAAGACCAAATGAAATAACGCAGCTGTTCCCTATTTGGGGTAGAGTGTTTCAGGGCTACACA
>NW_017012292.1:0-205 GCF_001483705.2 Eufriesea mexicana | reverse complement strand
GTATAAACATTTTCTTCTAATATCTTGGTGAGCTAACTTTCTTGCATAAATATGGCGGAGAGACTCTATTGGCGTGCTACTGCCATTGCAGTGCCATAGAATCTGCATGGAAAACTCAATTTTATTGACATTTTCAAATAATATCGAGGTGAGCTAACTTTCCCGCATAAATAAGGAGGAAGATTCAATTGGCGTGCTATAGCCA
>NW_017012291.1:0-205 GCF_001483705.2 Eufriesea mexicana | reverse complement strand
AGTATAAGAATTTTACGGATATCTTACGCCTATGTTAACGTGTCACTTTACCGAACTTCGTGGTAGTAGTTTTGGGAGCGTCATAGAAGAGTGGGTATTACTAGCGAGAGCATAGGAGGAACAAATGGAATAACCCCTCTTTCCCAGCACCCGAACGAGTTGACTTCTTTTCAGCCACGCATAGTACATCACTGCTTATTCTGTT
>NW_017012290.1:0-205 GCF_001483705.2 Eufriesea mexicana | reverse complement strand
TCACAATACGAATCAGACGCATCACAACACGAACAGAATGCACCACACCACGAATAAAACGCACCACAACACGAACAGAATGCAACACCCATTAGTACAACGAATACTCATCACATTCAGAATCCCATTCAACAACCACCAGTGTAATAAAGAATACACAACAATGTAGGAGAGTGTTCTTTGTTACACACCCAAGTTGCTCAGT
>NW_017012289.1:0-205 GCF_001483705.2 Eufriesea mexicana | reverse complement strand
TGGAAAGTTCAATTTTATTATCATTTTCGACTAATACCGTGGTGAGCTAACTTCCTTGCATACTTAAGGAGGAAAACTCCTTTTGGAGTGCTATAGCCACTTCAATGCAGAAGAATCTGTCTTGAAAATTTTATTTTATTGCCATTTTTGACTAATATCGTGGTGAGCATACTTTCTTGCATAAATAGAGAGGAAGGACTCTATT
>NW_017012288.1:0-205 GCF_001483705.2 Eufriesea mexicana | reverse complement strand
GAATTACGAGCCGAAATGTAAATACGCGTGACATAATCAGTCTTACGCTATACTACTGTTGGGGAAGTAAACTCGAATCCTTTTTCCTGTTATATACGTTATAAATATATTATATTTTATAACACATGACAATTTTAAAACTATATATAGAAAAATGTTCTGTTCACGTGTCTGGCACGTGATATTCATGTTCGACCCAAAACCT
>NW_017012287.1:0-205 GCF_001483705.2 Eufriesea mexicana | reverse complement strand
AAAGCTAAAGGTACCTTCTCGTAATCTAACCCAACGTAACAATACCAAACGTAACCAAACTAAGCCTATCGTGCCGCCACAACTATTACTGGCCTGCCCAGAGCCAAGCAGAACGTATTAGCGAAGAGTAGGTCGCGAAAGACCATAGAATCGCAGTGTGCGGCAGAGAAGTCACAGATACCCAAACCGAAGCCAAACTATCCTA
>NW_017012286.1:0-205 GCF_001483705.2 Eufriesea mexicana | reverse complement strand
ATGGTGGTCTCAGCACTTTACGATGAGATAGGCAACTTTAGGTTAGGATGGGTTAGGTCGGGTAATGTTAGGATACCTTCGACTTTTGTGCTTTACGGCGCAATGCGGTGAGCTCCTGCGTTCTACTGTGCTCTAATATTTGCTGCTTGGCTCTTGCGAGGCCAGTAATGGTGGTCTCGGCTGGCTAGGTACAATTCGGATACGT
>NW_017012285.1:0-205 GCF_001483705.2 Eufriesea mexicana | reverse complement strand
TGTGTTCTCCATTGCTCTACAATACCCTTGTCTTCCCAGTGGCGGCGAGCAATGTTGGTCTTGTCTCGTTAGGTTGAGTAATGTTACGTTAGGTTGGGATGCCTCTGTCTATCGTGCTATACATTAGTATCCAAGGGGTTCATGTGATCTGCTGTGCTCTACTGTATTCTTCTTGGCACTTGGGAGTCCGGCAGCAGTGGTCGCT
>NW_017012284.1:0-205 GCF_001483705.2 Eufriesea mexicana | reverse complement strand
CTTAGCAGAATATACCAGAGCACAGCGGAGAGCAGAAATACACCGAATAGTAGTGTATACCGGCAAAGTCAAAGCTATCCTAGCCTAACACAGAACAACACGACCGAGCCAACCGTAGCCTAACTGAAACTGACGTTCCGAACTCACTGTTGCTATCGTCCCCAGTGTCGAGCAGATATTAGTAGAGCACAGTGGAGCACAGAAG
>NW_017012283.1:0-205 GCF_001483705.2 Eufriesea mexicana | reverse complement strand
ATTTAGGCAAGGAAGTTAGCTCACCACGATACTAGTCGAAAATGTCAATAGAATTGTATTATCGTTCTAGGATCTACTGCTTTGCAATGCCTATAGCACGCCAACAGAATATTTCCCCTTATTTATGTGAGAAAGTTAGCTGACCACAATATTAGCCGGAAATGCCAAAAATTGAGTTTTTCAGCCACATTCTATAGCATTGCAA
>NW_017012282.1:0-205 GCF_001483705.2 Eufriesea mexicana | reverse complement strand
AGAAGTATTGAAGTCGTGGATGACATGCTTTTTGGTCTGATCTATAACTAAATTATAGAAGCTATCGCGTGTTGACAATATCAATAGTGTCATTTTAATATGAATCAGAGCTATCGCTATATGCGAGTAACACTAGATTTATGGAACCCGTCAATTTGACAAAAGGGTTGCTCCAATTATACGATGATAACAGATTTAGTTAACT
>NW_017012281.1:0-205 GCF_001483705.2 Eufriesea mexicana | reverse complement strand
GTACAGCCATCTACTTGCCAGAGAATAAGCCTGTTCAAAATCTATAAGCTGTCACAGCTTGGCGATTAGATCGCCTAACGCCCTCAATGCAATGGCAGGTACAGCCATCTACTTGCCAGAGATTAGGCCTATTCGAAATCTCTAACCTGTTATAGCTTGGTGAGTAGATAGCGTAACGCCTTCAATCCAATGGCAAGTACAGCCA
>NW_017012280.1:0-205 GCF_001483705.2 Eufriesea mexicana | reverse complement strand
CACTGCTACTCGGTGGATTTCTGTGGCCTATTGTGCTCTGATATGCTCTGATTTTCTCCGGAGCTGCCAGCAATATTGATCTTGTCACTTTATGCTGAGTTAAACTACGTTCAGGTAGTTAGGATTAGTAGTTAGTTAGTTTAGTTTAGGATAGGATAGCTTGGAGTTTTGTGCTGTGCACAGCTATCCGCGGACTTCTGCGCTC
>NW_017012279.1:0-205 GCF_001483705.2 Eufriesea mexicana | reverse complement strand
AACCACGATAATATTCGAAAATGTCAATAAAGTTGAATTTTCGAGGCAGATACTATAGCATTGCATTGGCTATATCACGTCAATAGTATCTTTCCTCCTTATTTATACAAGAAGGTTAGCTCACGACGATATTAGACGAAAGTGTTAATAAAATTTAATTTTCCAGACAGATTCTATAGAATTGCAATGGCTATACCACGCCAAT
>NW_017012278.1:0-205 GCF_001483705.2 Eufriesea mexicana | reverse complement strand
CCGAATAGCAGTGTGTGCCACAAAAGTCTGGTCAATCATTGCCTAACCTAACCAAACGTAACATAGCCAAACGTAACCTAACACAATCTAACGTGCCTAGACCACTATTCCTGGCGTCTCTAGAGACTAGCAGAATATGATGGAGCACTGTGGATCGCGGCAGTAAGCCGAACAGCAGTGTATGGCGCAAAAGTCACGGCTACAT
>NW_017012277.1:0-205 GCF_001483705.2 Eufriesea mexicana | reverse complement strand
TGTTCTCCTTTTCTCTGGGGAGGCCTGCAAGTGTGGTCTCGGCACGCTGGGCTGAGATAGGGTGCGGCTGGCTTAGCTAGCGTAGGATACGTTTTGTTAGGATGGCTTTGAATTTCGCGTTATACACGTCCATTTGGTGACATTCCGCGATCTACTGTGCTTTACTATACTGTGTTCGACTGTGGGGAGGCCACCATTAGTGTTT
>NW_017012276.1:0-205 GCF_001483705.2 Eufriesea mexicana | reverse complement strand
GACAGGCAAAGGCCCATTCGAATAAATAATCCAACAAACAATCTCTTCCAATTTCCTATAGATTATCCCACTATCTGTCTCATTTTAATCTCCTTTTAATACAGGAGGCAAGAGACAAAATTCCTACATTCACACCTGGTATTATAGTTATTAAAAATAAGATGCGTCTTAACGTACACACAAAAATCAATCTCTTAGGAGAAAT
>NW_017012275.1:0-205 GCF_001483705.2 Eufriesea mexicana | reverse complement strand
CTCTTTGTGCTATACACTGCTATTCTGTGCATTCCAGCTCTGTACTGAGATCTAGTCTATTCTTCTCGGTTTTGCGGTGGCCAGCTGTACATATCACGGCACGATAGCCTGTTTTGCGTTTCGTAATGTTATGGTACTTTTCGTTAGGTTAGGATGGGGTAAATATGAGTTATGTGCTATGCACAGCCCTTCGGTGGATTTCTGC
>NW_017012274.1:0-205 GCF_001483705.2 Eufriesea mexicana | reverse complement strand
CCGATAGGGAAAGGGTCGAGACCACGCGGAAGGGTGGCTTCAGGTTCGCTGGAATTATGGTTCGGGTTAGCTGCAATTCCCGTTCAACGTCACATTCGTTAATGTCGTTTAACCCTTTGCGCGACGATTTTTTCGGCTACAAAAGGGTACGAGTTGCGAAATTTTCTGTTATGAAGCTGATGATATTTTTTGAGCAGTTGACACG
>NW_017012273.1:0-205 GCF_001483705.2 Eufriesea mexicana | reverse complement strand
AACCTAACCTGACCTAACCAAACCTACTCGAACGTAGCATAACCCAATATGACGTGCCGCGACAACTGCCGTGGGACTCCCCAGAGTTGGGCAGAATACAGTAGAGCTCAGTAGATCACAGGAACACGCCGAACAATAAGTTATAGCTCGAAAGTCGAAGCAACCCTGGCCAAACATAACACAACATAACCTAATCGATGGTAGC
>NW_017012272.1:0-205 GCF_001483705.2 Eufriesea mexicana | reverse complement strand
TTTGACTTTTGTGCTATATGATGCTATTTTGTGGCTCTCTGCGCTCTACTGTGCTCTTGTATAATCTGCTTTTCCCCAAGGAATGCAGAAATAGTGGTCTCGGCACGTTAGGTTGGCTTAGGCTACGTTTGGTTATGTTAACTTTGGTTAGGGCAGGAGAGGATATCATTGTCTTTTGTGTTCTATACTGCCATTCGGCGGACTT
>NW_017012271.1:0-205 GCF_001483705.2 Eufriesea mexicana | reverse complement strand
TGCATCCATACACCTGTACATCAATACATCCATCCATTCATATATCCTGCCATCCGCACATACGTCCATTCATACATCCATCCATCCACACACCCATACATCCGTAAATCCTTACATCCATACATATATACAACCATACATTCATCCATACATCCATAAATCCATCCATCCATACCTCCATCCATCCATACACCCATGAATCCAT
>NW_017012270.1:0-205 GCF_001483705.2 Eufriesea mexicana | reverse complement strand
TTCATACATACATCTATACATGCATCCATACGTTCATCCATACATACATACATCCATACATATGTCCTTCCATCCACACATCCATATATCCATAAATCCAACAAACCCGTACATCCATCCATCTGTACATACATCCATTCGCACATACATCCATCTATACATACATCCACACGTCCATCTTTCCGCATATCCATCCATCCATACA
>NW_017012269.1:0-205 GCF_001483705.2 Eufriesea mexicana | reverse complement strand
TGCTTCGGTTAGGTTTGGATAGTTTCGACTTTTCCCATGTACACTGCTATTCTATGGATTTCAGCGTCCTGCTCTCCTCTAATACGCTCTGCTTGGCTCTTAGGTGACCGGCAATACTGGTCGCGCCAGGTTAGTATGGGCTACGCTACGTTTGAATTGGTTATGTTGGTTTCGGTTAGGTTCGCGTAGCTTCGACTTTCGCGGT
>NW_017012268.1:0-205 GCF_001483705.2 Eufriesea mexicana | reverse complement strand
GATGGATGTATGTATCCACGTATGTATGGATGTATGTACGGGTGTTTGTATGTTTGTATGAACATATGGATGGATGGATGGATGTAAGGGTCCACGGATTAATGGATGGCTGGATGTATGGATGGGTGTTTGTATGGATGTGTGAATTTATGGATGGACGGATGTATATGTGGGAGGACGTATGGATGAGGGGGTGTGCGGAAGG
>NW_017012267.1:0-205 GCF_001483705.2 Eufriesea mexicana | reverse complement strand
ACTCGTATCTGCGGACGCCAGCAGTAGCGACTGCGGTACGTTACTTTGGGTAATGTTACGTTCAGCTATGTTACGGCTTGCTAGGTTAGGGTATGGTAGCTCTAATTTTTGTGGTATATACTGCTATTCGGTGGATTTCTGCGCCCTACTCTCCTCTAATATGATCTGCATGGACCTGAGGAGGCCAGCAATTGTGGCCGTGGCA
>NW_017012266.1:0-205 GCF_001483705.2 Eufriesea mexicana | reverse complement strand
TAGATTGTGGCTGGAAAATATAATTTTATTGACAATATCGACTAACATCGTGGTGAACTATCTCTCTTGCACTAATAAGGAGGAACGATTCTATTGGTGTGCTATAGGCATTGCAAAGCAATAGAATCGTCCTGGAAAATTGAATTTTATTGACATTTTTGGCTAATGCCGTGGTGAGCTAACTTTCGGTCATAAATCAGGAGGA
>NW_017012265.1:0-205 GCF_001483705.2 Eufriesea mexicana | reverse complement strand
CATGGCAAGAACAGCCATCTCGTTGCCAGGGAATAGCTCTGTTCAGAATCTATAACCCTTTATCCCTTGGTGAATAGATCGTCTAACGCCTTCAATACAATGGCCAGCACAGCCATCTACTTGACAGAGAATATGTCTATTCAAAATCTATAAACTGTTATAGCTTGGCGAATAGAGCGCCTAACGCCTTCAATCCAATGGCAAG
>NW_017012264.1:0-205 GCF_001483705.2 Eufriesea mexicana | reverse complement strand
CCCCCGAATAGCAGTGTATAGCACAAAAGTTAAGGCCACCCTAACCGAACATAGCCTAATTTAGCATAACCTAACGTTATCTTACACAACGTATCGGGCCACGGCAGACATTTCTGGCCCCTCCGGAGCCGAGTAGAGTATGCTAGAGCTACGAAGGGCGCAGATGTCCACTGAATAGCAGTGTAAAGCACAAAAGACAAAGGCA
>NW_017012263.1:0-205 GCF_001483705.2 Eufriesea mexicana | reverse complement strand
TTCCAGCCAGATACTAAAGCACTGCGACGGCTATAGCAGATGAATTGAATCTTTCCACCTTATGTATTCAAGAAAGTTAGCTCACCACTATATTAGCCGAAAATATCAATATAATTGAACTTTCCAGCCTGATTCTAAAGCGTTGCAATGGATATAGCACGCCAAAAGCATCTTCCCTCCTTACCTATGAAAGGAAGAAAGCTCA
>NW_017012262.1:0-205 GCF_001483705.2 Eufriesea mexicana | reverse complement strand
AATAATTGATTTTTTAATATTGATTTCAATAATAATTGATTTTTTAATATTGATTTCAATAATTTGTTAATATAAAAAAAATATATTGTATCGTATACTGTATTATATTGCACATGTATACTATGTTATATGTATATTCTATGATGTATTATATGTATACTGTATTATACTGCACATGTATACTATATTATATGTATATCCTATG
>NW_017012261.1:0-205 GCF_001483705.2 Eufriesea mexicana | reverse complement strand
GCTATAAGCTGCTACTCGGCGGATTTCTGCGCTCCACTCCCTCTAGTATGTCCCACTTGGCTCCGTCTATGCAATGCAGGTCTGGGCTGGTTAGGTTCCGTTGGTCTACGTTTGTTTCGGTTGTGCTGTTCCTGGTTTGGTCAGGATGCCTTTCACTTGTGTGGTATACATTGATATCTGGTGGCCTTCTGCGCTCTTCTGTGCT
>NW_017012260.1:0-205 GCF_001483705.2 Eufriesea mexicana | reverse complement strand
TGTGTGTATGGATGTATGATGGGACGAATGTACTTGTGTATTAATGGATTTATGTATTGATGTATGTATGGATGTATGGATGGGTGTATGAATGGACGTATGGGCGAATATATGTATGGATGTATGGATGCGTGTCTGGAAGGGCGTATGTAAAGGTGCATGTATGGATGGATGTATGGATGTTCGTACAGATTTCTGTATGGAT
>NW_017012259.1:0-205 GCF_001483705.2 Eufriesea mexicana | reverse complement strand
GTCCTCGATCCCGAGGTCGCCGAGATTTATCTTTCCCCTCGCAGCGGAGATGGCCTCCGCGCACGAGAGACTCGACCCCTCGGGTACCCAAACCGCGACGGCGGCCCGCGACGGCGGCTGCTTAAGAATGGGGCCCGGCTTTCCGCCGCTCTTCTTCTTATCGTGACCGTGCATCGTTACGGTCTTCGCGGTGGTCGCGGGAGGC
>NW_017012258.1:0-205 GCF_001483705.2 Eufriesea mexicana | reverse complement strand
CCGCGTCGCTTCGGACCGACAGAACGGGACGATCCCGGTCGTATCGCTTCCATCTGGCCGAAGGGGAAGAACGCCAGGCGTGTCTGTTCGGACCGACTTAAAGAACGATCTATGTTCCTGTCGTTGCTAACAAAATATTGTGACGGACACTCAACAGTCGAACAGCAAGCACATTTTAATGAGAAAGTAGGTTTTTCATATCTAA
>NW_017012257.1:0-205 GCF_001483705.2 Eufriesea mexicana | reverse complement strand
TAGGTCTATTCGAAATCTGTAACCTGTTACAGCTTGGTGAATAGATCGCCTAACGCATTCAATGCAATGTCAAGTACAGCCATCTACATGCCAGAGAATAGGTCTATCCAAAGTCTATAATCTGTTATAGCTAGGCGTATAAATCGCCTGACGCCTTCAATACAATGGCAATAACAGTCATCTACTTGCCAGAGAATAGGTCTAT
>NW_017012256.1:0-205 GCF_001483705.2 Eufriesea mexicana | reverse complement strand
CCAGGAGAACATATTAGAGGAAATCAGAGCGCAGAAATTCGTAGAATAGCAGTGCATAGCGGAATGGTCAAAGCTACACATGCCTAACACAAACGAACGTGAAACTTCTGTATGTAACGTAACTCAATGTAACGTGACGCGGCCTCTAGTGCTGACGTCCCCAGAGACATGCAGAACATATTAGAGGAGACTTGATCGCCGAAAT
>NW_017012255.1:0-205 GCF_001483705.2 Eufriesea mexicana | reverse complement strand
ATTTTCGACTAATATTGTGGTGAGTTAACTTGCTTGCATAAGTAAGGAGGATAGATTCTATTGTCGAGCTACAGCCATTGCAGTCCTGCAGAATCTGGATGTAAAATTCAATTTTATTGATTTTTTGTCAAATATCGTGGTTAGCTAACTTTATTGCGTAAATAAGGAGGGTAGATTCTACTGGCGTGTTATAGCCATTCATTGC
>NW_017012254.1:0-205 GCF_001483705.2 Eufriesea mexicana | reverse complement strand
AAACAAAAATGTGAATTTCCATTTTCATAATAATTCTGCAAATCGAAAAATGAACGAAAAGGGTGAATATATCCTCTCTAAAATACTCCATCGAAACCTTTTCGTTCACCTAACGCCGAAACAATGCTCATCGCGAAATCCATGGGATTATCAGCATCTCCGAAGAACAACGGTAAAGTTCGTGCTGCCCTAACGTATTTTCGGC
>NW_017012253.1:0-205 GCF_001483705.2 Eufriesea mexicana | reverse complement strand
CTTGCATAGATATGAATGAAATAGCCTATTGGCGGGCTATAGCCATTGCAGTGCTATAGAATCAGGCGGGAAAATTCAATTTTACTGACATATTCGAATAATATCCTGGTGACCTAACTTTCTTGGATATAAAAGAAGCAATGATCCTACTGGCGAGCTACAGCCATTGCAATGCTATAGTATCTGGCTGGAAAATTCAATTTTA
>NW_017012252.1:0-205 GCF_001483705.2 Eufriesea mexicana | reverse complement strand
ATAGAATCTGTCCTGCTGATTTTCGCAAGAATGTTAGCTCACCCCGATATTAGTCGAAAATACAAATAATATTGAATTTTTCGGCCAGATTCTGTAGCATTGCGATGCTTGTAGGACGCCAAAAGAATCTTTCCTGCTTATTTATGCAAGAAGGTGGCTAAGTACGATATTTGCTTAAGATGTCAAAAAAATTTAATTTTGCATC
>NW_017012251.1:0-205 GCF_001483705.2 Eufriesea mexicana | reverse complement strand
AGATACTATAGAATTGCATTGGCCATAGCTGGCCAATAGAATCTTTCCTCCGTATCTATGCAATAAAGTTACCTCTCCACGGTATGTGTCGAAAAAGTCAATGAAGTTGAGTTTTCAGGGCTGATTCTATAGCATTGTAATAGCTTCAGCACGGCAATGGTATCTTTCCTCCTTATTTATACATGAAAGTTAGCTCACGACGATA
>NW_017012250.1:0-205 GCF_001483705.2 Eufriesea mexicana | reverse complement strand
ATGCAAGGAAGATAGCTCACCGCGGCATTATCCGAAAATATCAATAAAATTGAATTTTCCAGTCAGATTCTGTAGCATTGTAATGCCTACAGCACGCCAACAATATATTTCCTCCTTATTCATGCAAGAAAGTTATTTCACAACGAGATTAGTCGAAAATGTCAATAAAATTGACTTTCCAGCCAGATTCTCTAACATTGCGACG
>NW_017012249.1:0-205 GCF_001483705.2 Eufriesea mexicana | reverse complement strand
CCGGTGCCGCCGGCTGCTCGGCTTCCTCAGCCGAGCTCACAAGGCGGTCATCACGGTCTGTCGATCCCTTCGCCTCAACGAAACGCCTCCTTCTTCAGGAGCACCGACGCCGTCATCGTGTAGGAATTCCTAGGTACGCCCCCCCCTCCCCCGCCGACTGCAGTTCGGACGGCGGAACACACTCCAGGACCATCGCCGCCTTGTG
>NW_017012248.1:0-205 GCF_001483705.2 Eufriesea mexicana | reverse complement strand
TCAGGCAGGTCAGGTCGTGTCAGGTCAGATGCTGTCAGTTCAGGTCAGTTCAGGTCAGTTCAGTCCAGGCCAGGCCAGATCAGGTCTGGTCAGGTCAGGTCAGTTCAGGTCAGTTCACATCGGATCAGATCATGTAATGTCCGGTCAGATAATGTCAGGTGAGGCCAGGCATGGTCGGGGCTGGTCAGGCCAGGTCAGGTCAGGT
>NW_017012247.1:0-205 GCF_001483705.2 Eufriesea mexicana | reverse complement strand
GATCTATAATCTGTTATAGCTTGGTGATTAGATCGCCTAACGCCATCAATCCAATCTCAAGAAATGCCACCAACTTGCCAGAGAGTAGGTCTATTCATAATCTATAACCTGTTATTGCTTGGTGTATAGAACGCCTAACGAATTCAATACAATGGCAAGTACAGCCATCTACTTGCCAGTGGATAGGTCTATCCAAAATCTATAA
>NW_017012246.1:0-205 GCF_001483705.2 Eufriesea mexicana | reverse complement strand
AAGATTCCACTGGTTTGCACTCGACATTGCATTCCATTAGATACTGCCCGGCATATTCAATCTTATTAACATTTTCGTTCAATATTGCGGTGGGCAAACCTTGCTGCGTAAATAAGGTGGAAAGATTCTATTGGATTGCGGCAGCCATTGCATTGCAATAGAATCTGTCTGAAAAGTTCAATTTTATTGACATTTTCTACTAATA
>NW_017012245.1:0-205 GCF_001483705.2 Eufriesea mexicana | reverse complement strand
GACTGTTATCGTGGTGAGCTAATTTTGCTGCATAAATAAGGAGGAAAGATTCTATTGGCATGCCATGGCCATTGCAGTGTAATAGATTCCGACTGGAAAATCCAATTTTATTGTCATTTTCGACTAATATCGATGTGAGCTGGTTTTGTTGCGTAATTAAGGAGGAAAGATTCTACTCGCATCCTATAGCCATTGCAATGCTATA
>NW_017012244.1:0-205 GCF_001483705.2 Eufriesea mexicana | reverse complement strand
AAGAGAATTAAATTAAAAAATAATTATGGCTATAATTGATAAATATTGTTAGATACTGGTGTTGATATTAGATAATTGACTAGTGTGAAAATAAGATGTCCAGTGCGATCAAAAAAATTCTTTTCTAATTCCAAAATTTTTCCAGATTTATTTAAAACTTTGTAACGTCATCCAGTTTTATGAAACTGGACCTTTGATATAGAAA
>NW_017012243.1:0-205 GCF_001483705.2 Eufriesea mexicana | reverse complement strand
CAGCTTACAGCACAAAAGTCAAAGTTACCCTAGCCTATCCAGACCAAACGTAACATAACCAAATGTAACCTAACCCAAACTAACGAGCCTGGACCACTATTTCCGGCCTCCCGAGGGACGATCACAGTATACTGGAGCGACATGGAGCGCAGGAATACGCCGAATGGTAGTGTATAGCACAAAAGTCTCGGCTACCCTATCCTGG
>NW_017012242.1:0-205 GCF_001483705.2 Eufriesea mexicana | reverse complement strand
CGTTAGGCGATCTATTCACCAAGCTATAACATGTTATAGGTTTTGAATAGACCTATTCTCTGGAAAGTAGATGACTGTTATTGCCATTGGATTGAAGGCGTCAGTTGATCTATTCGCCTAGCTATAACGGATTATAGACTTCGAATAGACCTATTCTCTGGCATGTAGATGGCCGTACTTGACATTGGATTGAATGCGTTAGGCG
>NW_017012241.1:0-205 GCF_001483705.2 Eufriesea mexicana | reverse complement strand
TACATTGCCCAACTATTCTCTGCTCGACCCTCGGAGTGCCAGAAATAGTGATCGCGGCACGTTGCGTTTTGATCGATTGCGTTCGTTTAAGCTAGGTTATTTTTGGTTAGGATGGGTTAGCTTTACACTGCTATTCTCTGGGCTTCTGCGCTCCACTGAACGTTGTTTGTCTCTGGGGACGCCAGGTATGGTGGTCGCGGCACGT
>NW_017012240.1:0-205 GCF_001483705.2 Eufriesea mexicana | reverse complement strand
ATTTTCGACTAATATCGTGGTGAGCTACCTTTCCTGCATAAGTAATGAGGAAATATTCTATTGTCGTGCTGTAGCCATTGCATTGCTACCAAATACCGCTGGAAAATTCAATCTTATTGACATTTTCGACTTATACCGTGGCGACATAGCTTTCTTGCATAAATAAGGACGATAGATATTATTGGAGTGATATAGCCATCGAAAT
>NW_017012239.1:0-205 GCF_001483705.2 Eufriesea mexicana | reverse complement strand
GGTCAGTTCAGTCCAGGCCAGGCCAGGTAAGGTCATGACAGGTCAGTCCAGTTCAGGAAAGGGAAGGTCAGGCCATTCCAGGTTGGACAGGTTAGGTCAGATCAGGTCAGGTAAAGCCAGGTCAGGTCAGGTCAGGAGCGGCCTGGTTCGGTCAGGTCAGGCCAGGATAGGACAGGTCATATCAGGCCAGGCCATGTCAAGCCAG
>NW_017012238.1:0-205 GCF_001483705.2 Eufriesea mexicana | reverse complement strand
ATCTTTCCTCCTTATTTATGCAAGAAAGTTAGCTCACCACGATATTAATGGAAAATGTTAATAGGTTCGTATTTTCCAACCACTATCTTTTCCATTGCAATGGCTATAGCACGCCAATAGGACCTTTTCTCCTTATTTATGGTATAAAATTAGCTCACCACGATATTAGTCGAAAATGACAATAAAATTAAATTTTCCAGTCAGA
>NW_017012237.1:0-205 GCF_001483705.2 Eufriesea mexicana | reverse complement strand
TTGACGTGCTATAGCCATTGCAATGCTATAGAATCTAGCTCGATGGTTCAACTTCATTGACATATTCGACAAATGTCATTGTGAGCTGACTTTCATGCATAAATAAGGAGGAAGGATTCTACTGGCGTGCTATAGAAATTGCATTTGTATAGAATCTGTCTGGAAAATTCAGTTTCATTGACATTTTCGACTAATATCGTGGTGA
>NW_017012236.1:0-205 GCF_001483705.2 Eufriesea mexicana | reverse complement strand
ATCGTGGTCAGTAAACCTACTGCATAAATAAGGAGAAAAGATACAATTGGTTTACTTTAGCCACTGAATTGCAATAGTATCTGACCGTAAAGTTCAATTATATTTTCATTTTCGGCTGACGTCGTGGTGATCAAGATTGTCCGCATAAATAAGGAGGAAAGATACTATTGGTTTATTATAGCCATGACAATGCAGTAGAGTCTGA
>NW_017012235.1:0-205 GCF_001483705.2 Eufriesea mexicana | reverse complement strand
CTACTGTTCTCTAATATGTTCGTCTTGGCTCTTGGGAGGGCAGCAATAGTGGCCTCCGCACGTTAGGCTAAGTTATGTTGCGTTTGGTTATGTTACCTTTGGCTAGGTTAGGATAGGATAGCTAAGACTTTTGTGCTGTACACTCCACTTCGGCGCATTTCTGCGCTCTACATTGCTCCACCGCATTATGCTCGACTTTCGGGAG
>NW_017012234.1:0-205 GCF_001483705.2 Eufriesea mexicana | reverse complement strand
TAGTCGAAAACGTCAATAAAATTGAACTTTCCAGCCAAATTCTATAGCATTGCAATGGCTATATCACGTCAATAGAAACTTTCCTTCTTAATTATGCAACATAGTTAGCTCAAGGCGATATTAGTCGAAAATGTCTTTAAAATTGAATTTTCCAGCCAGATGCTGCAGCATTGCAATGGCTATTGCACTCCAATAGAATCTTTCC
>NW_017012233.1:0-205 GCF_001483705.2 Eufriesea mexicana | reverse complement strand
CCAGCAATATTATTCTTGGCACGTTAGGCTAAGTTACGTTGCGTTTGGTTGCAATACGTTTGTAAGGTTAGGATAGGATACCTTTGACTTTTGTGCTATACGCTGATATTCGGCAGATTTCTGCGCTCTACATTGCGCTACTACAATCTGCTCGACTATGGGGCGGCCAGTAATTGTGGTCTCGGCAAGTTAGGTTTGGTTAAGC
>NW_017012232.1:0-205 GCF_001483705.2 Eufriesea mexicana | reverse complement strand
GCTGGAAAGTACAATTTTATTGACATTTTCGTCTTATATCGTGGTGAACAAACTGTCTTGCATAAATAAGGAATAAAGTTTCTATTGGCATGCCATAGCCATTGCAATTCTATAGAATCTGCGAGCAAAATTCGATAATAAAGACATTTTCGACTAATATCGTGGTGAGCTACCTTTCTTGCATAAGTAAGGAAGAAATATCCTA
>NW_017012231.1:0-205 GCF_001483705.2 Eufriesea mexicana | reverse complement strand
GGCAATGGTGCACGCGGCGCGTTATGTTGAGTTATGTTACGCTTGGTTTTTTTTATAATACTTTAGGTTAGCGAAGGATAGCTTTGGCTACAGTGCTACGGTCCACCATAAGGTGGATCTCTGCACCCTCCAGTGATCCAATATTACCAGCTTGGAGATGGGAAGGCCAGCAATGGTCTCGGCACGTTATGTATAGTCATGTTAC
>NW_017012230.1:0-205 GCF_001483705.2 Eufriesea mexicana | reverse complement strand
ATATCGTGGCGAACTATCTTTCTTGCATTACTACTGGTGTGCTATAGCCACTGCAATGCTATAGAATCTCCTTGGAATATTCAGTTTCATTGACATTTTCGGCTAATATCGTGGTTACCTAACTTTCTTACATAAACAAGGTGGAAAGATTCTATTGGCGTGAAATAACCATCGCAATGTTATAGAATCTGCCTGCAAAACACAA
>NW_017012229.1:0-205 GCF_001483705.2 Eufriesea mexicana | reverse complement strand
AAGTACAGCCATCTCCTTTCCGTACAATAGGTCCTTTCAAAATCGATAACCTGTTATAGCTTGCTGAATAGATCGCCTAATGCCTTCAATCCAATGTCTAGTACAGCCATCTACATGGCAGAGGATTGGTCTGTTCATAATGTATAACCTGTTATAGCTTGGTGAATAGATCGCCTAACGCCTTCAATCTAATGGCAAGAACAGC
>NW_017012228.1:0-205 GCF_001483705.2 Eufriesea mexicana | reverse complement strand
TGGATATCTGTGCTTGACTATGCTTTACTATATTCTGGTTGGCCCTGGGTTTTACAGCATTCGAGGTCTCGGCGCGTTAGGTTGAGTTTGGCTACGATTGCTTATGACAGGTCTGGCTATACCAGGACCGGCTGCCGCAGCATCTTGTGCCGTACACTGCTACTCGGTGGATCTCTGTGCTCTACTGTGCTGTAATATATTCTGC
>NW_017012227.1:0-205 GCF_001483705.2 Eufriesea mexicana | reverse complement strand
TGTCTGGCAGTTTCGATTTTATCGACATTTTCGACTAGTATCGTGGTGAGCTAACTTTCTTGCCTATATAAGTAGTTACATTCTATTGGCCTGCCATAGACATTGCAATGATGTAGAATGAGGTTGGAAAATTCAATTTTAATGACTGTTTCGACTAATATCGTGGTGAGCTATCTTTCTTGCATAATTAAGAAGTTACATTCTA
>NW_017012226.1:0-205 GCF_001483705.2 Eufriesea mexicana | reverse complement strand
CTAACCTAGCCAAACGAAGCATAAATCAGCCCAACGTGCCGAGGCCACAGTTGATGGCCACCTGAGAGCCAAGCGGAGCATATTGGAACACAGTAGAGCGCAGGAATTTACCGAAGAACAGTTTATAGCACAAAAGTCAAAACTATCCTAGCCTAACCTATCCACACATAACATAACCGAACGCAACCTAACCCAACCTAACATG
>NW_017012225.1:0-205 GCF_001483705.2 Eufriesea mexicana | reverse complement strand
GAGCAATGCAGAGCGCGGAAATGCACCGAGCAGCAGTGTATGGCAGCAAAGTCAAAGAAATCCCCTCCAAGCTTTAAAAACGTAACCAAACGGACCGAAGCCTGGATAAACCTAACGTACCGTGACCTCGAATACTGGCAATCCCGGAGCCAAGCAGGACATATTAGAGCACTGTAAAGGGCAAGGCTCCACCGAGTAGCAGTGC
>NW_017012224.1:0-205 GCF_001483705.2 Eufriesea mexicana | reverse complement strand
TTACAGGTTATAGGTTCTGACTGGACCTATTCTCTGGAAACTAGGTGGCTGTACTAGCCATTGTATTGAAGGCGGTAGGCGATCTATTCAACAGGATATAACAGATTATAGACTTTCAATCTACCTATTGTCTGGCAAGTGTGTGGCTATACTAGCCATTGGATTGAAGGTGCTGGACGAACTATTCACGAAGAAATAACAGGAT
>NW_017012223.1:0-205 GCF_001483705.2 Eufriesea mexicana | reverse complement strand
AGCTATTCTACGTTCGGTTATGTAACGTTTGGCGAGGTTAGAACATGATAGTCAGGCTTTTGTGCTATACACTGCTACCCGCGGATTTCCGCGCTCTACCATGTTCTAATATTTTCGGCTTCTCTTTGTGGAGACCAGCAATAGTGCTGACGCTATGTGAGGTTGGGTTAGGTTACTTTCGGTTATTTTACGTTTGGCTAGGTTA
>NW_017012222.1:0-205 GCF_001483705.2 Eufriesea mexicana | reverse complement strand
ATTACTCACCTGAAGTCTGAAGTCTGAATCCATCATAAGTGCCGTTGTCATCTCTATGGTGGACTTGTTCTTCCTCTCCACAAGTCCATTGCACTGCTATATCTTGGCTGAAATCAAATCATAGTAGGTTATGTTAAAACAAAGACTTACATTCTTTAACATGATGCAGACACACCTCCATGGACATAACGACGTTTCCCACGTT
>NW_017012221.1:0-205 GCF_001483705.2 Eufriesea mexicana | reverse complement strand
GGATTTCTACGTTCTACATTGCAATGCTATACCCTGATAGACTCTCGGGAAGACAGTAATAGTAGTCACTGCACTTAATTTGTGTCAGGCTGTGTTTGAATCTGCTATGTTCGCCTAGGATAGGCTTGAATAAACATGGCTATAGTGGTATACACCGCTGTTCGGCGGATTTCTGCGCTCTACTGTGCTCTAACTTGTTCTGCTT
>NW_017012220.1:0-205 GCF_001483705.2 Eufriesea mexicana | reverse complement strand
CGTGCTATACAGTCTTACTCGATGTATTTCTCTTATATGCTTCGTCCTACTACATTTTGTTTGTCTATGTGGAGGCCAGGGCAGTGGTTTCTGCCGCTATGTTGAGTTATGCTACCTTTGGTTAGGTTAGGTTAGGTCAGAATTCGCTGGGGTGTCCACGGGTTTGTGCTATTCACTGCAATGCGGTAGTTTTTCGCGTTCTACG
>NW_017012219.1:0-205 GCF_001483705.2 Eufriesea mexicana | reverse complement strand
GTAACCTTCTTGCATAAATAAGTAGGAAAGATTCTATTGACAAGCTATAGCCATTGCAATTCTGTAGTATCTGCATGGAAAATTCAATTTTATTAACATTTTCGACTAATACCGTGGTGGGCTATCATTCTTGCATAACTATGGAGGAAGAATTCTATTGGCGTGTTATAGCCACTGCAATTCTATAGAATCTGTCTGGAAAATT
>NW_017012218.1:0-205 GCF_001483705.2 Eufriesea mexicana | reverse complement strand
TGGTGGCATCAGCACGTTATGTTGAGTTAAGCTACGTTTGGTTGGGTTAGGTTAGGTGAGGTTGGGTTAGGATACTTTGACTTTGTGCTTTACACAGCATTGCGGCGGATTTCTGCAATCTACTGTGATCTAGTATATTCTTGTTGGCTCTGTGGAAGTCTGAAAAAGTGGTCTAGGCACGATAGGTTTGGGTAGGTTTTGTTCG
>NW_017012217.1:0-205 GCF_001483705.2 Eufriesea mexicana | reverse complement strand
ACGTACCTAAACGTAGTGTAGCTCAACATAACGTGATGGACAAATATTGCTGGCCTCCCCAGGCCCAAGCAGACCATATTAGAGCACAGCAGAGAACAGAGATCCACCGCATTGCAGTGAATATCACAGACGTCAAACATAACCTAACCTAACGTCACCCAACCGAACTTAACCGAACGCAGTCTAACTCAACCTAACGTGATGC
>NW_017012216.1:0-205 GCF_001483705.2 Eufriesea mexicana | reverse complement strand
AGATTTTGGAAAGCCTACTCTCTGGCAAGTAGATGGCTGTCCTTGACGTTGGTTGAAGACGCTGTGCGACCTATTAACCTAGCTATAACAGATTAAAGACTTTGAATAGACCTATTCTCTGGCAAGCACATGGCTGTACTTACCATTCGATTGAAGGCGATAGGCGATCTATTCACCAAGCTATAATAGGTTATAGATTTTGAAT
>NW_017012215.1:0-205 GCF_001483705.2 Eufriesea mexicana | reverse complement strand
CTGGGGATGCCAGCAATATTGTTCTCGTCACGTTATGATTAGATACACTACGTTTCCATAAGTTAGGTAAGGTCAGGTTGTGTCGGGTTATGGTTGACTTTTGCGCCATACACTGCAATGGTGTGATTTTCTGAGCTCTGCAACGCCCTAGTATATTCTGGTTGACTCTGGGAAGGCCACCAACCGTGTTCTCGGCACGTCAAGT
>NW_017012214.1:0-205 GCF_001483705.2 Eufriesea mexicana | reverse complement strand
GGTCGAGCAGAGTACAGTAGAGTGACATAGCGTGTCGAAATCCACCGAATACCGGTATATAGTGCAAAGGTCAAATCTAGCCTCTCCTTGCCTATCCAAACGTAATATAGTGAAACGCATCCTAGCTTAACCAAACGTTCCTATGACGATGTTGCTGACCTCCCCAGAGTCAATCAGAAAATACGAGAGCACAACACAGCCTTTT
>NW_017012213.1:0-205 GCF_001483705.2 Eufriesea mexicana | reverse complement strand
TAGCACAGAAGAAGGGGGTTTCCTTTCCTAACATAAGCAATCGTAGCAAAACCGAGCGTAACCTAACCGAATTTAACGTGCCGGAACCAATATTGTTTGTCACCCCAGCGTCAAGCGGAGCGTATTATATCACACTACGGCGCAGAAGTCCGCCGCATTGAAAAGTAAAGTTGGAAAGAAGAGGATATCCCAACCTAAACTCACA
>NW_017012212.1:0-205 GCF_001483705.2 Eufriesea mexicana | reverse complement strand
GCAGTTATGGCTGTACATGGTCTCCGGCCGATGGGGCTGGCTCGTTGAGGCACCGGGTCCGGCAATCAGTGCTGGACGCCTGGATGCGCAGCGGCAGTCGGCATACGTTCCGGCTGACGCAGGTGATCACTGGGCATGGGTACTATTTGTATGTAGGACGTTCATCCCCTAGGGTAAAACCCAATGAACCATACACTGAAGAATA
>NW_017012211.1:0-205 GCF_001483705.2 Eufriesea mexicana | reverse complement strand
GCTAGTCTCTGGGGAGGGCAGGAATAGTTTTGATTCCTCATTACGGTTAGGTATTTCACGGTTAGTTGGGGTAGGTTCGGTTGGGTTAGGTTTGGCTGAGTTTTGAAGGATGGCTTTTACTTTTGTGCCATTCGCTGCCTCACGGAGGATTTCTGCGCTCTATTGTGCTGTAATATGTCCTGATCCGCTCTAGTGAAGCCAAAAA
>NW_017012210.1:0-205 GCF_001483705.2 Eufriesea mexicana | reverse complement strand
TGCAATGCTTTAGAATGTGGCTGAAAATCTCAATTTTATTGACATTTCCTGCGAACATCGTGGCGAGCTCACTTTCTTGCATAAATGAGGAGGAAATATTCATTTCACAACCTGTAGCCTTCGCAACGCTATTGAATGTGGCTGGAAAGTTCAATTTTATTGACATTTTCGACTAATATCGTGGTGAGCTAGCTTTATTGCATAA
>NW_017012209.1:0-205 GCF_001483705.2 Eufriesea mexicana | reverse complement strand
GGATGTTTGGATGGATGTATTTATGGACGGGTTTATGTATGGATGGATGGATATATGGATGGAAGTATGTTTGGGTGGATAGATGAATGGGTGCGTGGATGTGTGGACGGATGGATGTATGGATTGACGGATGTGTGAATGTATTGAGGTATGGATTGTCGGATGCACGGATGTATGAATGTATGGATGCGTATATGTATGGATG
>NW_017012208.1:0-205 GCF_001483705.2 Eufriesea mexicana | reverse complement strand
GATGAATGTATGGTTGTATGTATGGATGTATGCATTGATGTATGTATGGATGTAATGCTGGATTTATGGATTGGTGGATGGACGTATGGATGGATATATGTATGGATCGATGGATGGATGGATGGATGGGTGTATGGAAGGGCGGATGTATGGATGGAAGGATGGTGGATGGATGGCTGTATGGATGGTCGGGTGCATGTATAGA
>NW_017012207.1:0-205 GCF_001483705.2 Eufriesea mexicana | reverse complement strand
AGTCTGACTCGTGATATTCGAGTTTGGCCTAAAATTTTCATCACGAGTCAGACTCGTAAAAATTGTGCAAGGGGTTAAGAACTTTCTTCCAATCACTCCTCGCTAACCATTTCTACCTTCTTTTATATCTTCCCCGAAAGCATCCCCCAACATGACAAAATATGGTCATGCTAAGGGCCTGACGCACGCCGGGATTTTTCCGACC
>NW_017012206.1:0-205 GCF_001483705.2 Eufriesea mexicana | reverse complement strand
AGAGACAAAGATATCGCTTGTCCCTGATTGCATTCCGAAGACGAAGGCTAAGTGTTGAATTTCCACCATATCTAATGTATATACAGTTGCAATAATCAGAAGAGGAAAAGAAGGTGAAGAAAGTGCATAATTGTTTCAACTCGTGAAACATTTATTATGATATTTATGTTGAAAGCTTAGCTGAGCCGTTTATAGCGTTTCCAAA
>NW_017012205.1:0-205 GCF_001483705.2 Eufriesea mexicana | reverse complement strand
AAAATATCTGACTATTAACTATAATCAACACTAAAATATAAAAATTATCAACAACCAGTCCCAAATCTTATCTACTTCAACCCCAAATCAAACATTTCTTCTCTCCACTTCACCCCAATATAAAATAAAATCTGAAAAATTAAAAGAAACAAAATAGTCACAAAATATCTCACTATTATCTATAATTGACACTAAAATATCAAAT
>NW_017012204.1:0-205 GCF_001483705.2 Eufriesea mexicana | reverse complement strand
ATCCTTCCTCCTGAGTTATGCGAGAAAGTTAACTCACCGCGATATTAGTGGAAAAGGACTATAGAATTGAATTTTGCAGTTAGATTCTAGAGCTTTGCAATGGCTATCGCATGCCAATACAATCTTTTCTCCTTATTTATGCAATAAAATTAGCTCACCACGATATAAATCGAAAATATCAATAAAATTAAATTTTCCAGTCAGA
>NW_017012203.1:0-205 GCF_001483705.2 Eufriesea mexicana | reverse complement strand
TAGTGGTTGGTAAATTCGAACTTATTAACATTTTCCACTAATATCGTGGTGAGCAAACTTTCTCGCATAATTAAAGGGGGGGGGGGATTCTATTGGCGTGCTATAGGCATTACAATGTTAAAGAATCTTCCTGGAAAATTCTATTTTATTGACATTTTTGACTTATATCGTGGTGAGATGCCTTTCTTTCATAAATAAGGAGGAA
>NW_017012202.1:0-205 GCF_001483705.2 Eufriesea mexicana | reverse complement strand
CAGGATATCTTTTACTGTTGTGCTATACACTGCTACACGTTGGATTTCTGCGCTCTACGTCGCGCCACCACACTCAGCTCGACTCTGGGGAGCGAGCAGTGGTTGTCGTTGCACGTTACTTTGTGCTAGGTTCCGTTACGTATGATTAGGTTTTTCTAAATTTGGTTAGGATAGCTTTGACTTTGGTACTATAGGCTGTTATGTG
>NW_017012201.1:0-205 GCF_001483705.2 Eufriesea mexicana | reverse complement strand
TATTTATGCAAGAAAGATAGCTCACCACAATACTAGTCGAAAATGTCAATAAAATTGAGTTTTACAGCCGGATTCTAAAGCATTGCAATAGCTACAGCTCGCCAATAGTTACTTTCTTTCTTGTTTATACAAGAAAGTTAGGTCACCAAGATTTTAGTCGAAAATGTCGACAAAATTGAGCCTTCCAGCTAGATTGTATAGCATT
>NW_017012200.1:0-205 GCF_001483705.2 Eufriesea mexicana | reverse complement strand
AATTCAATTTTATTGCCATTTTCGACTAATACTGCGGTGAGTTAGTTTTCCTGCATTTGTAAGAAGGAAAGAATCTATTGTCGTGCTATAGCCATTCCAATGGTATAGAAAGTGGTTGGAAAATTCGAATTTATTAACATTCTCGACTAATACTATGGTGAGCTAACTTCCTTGTATAAATAAAAAGGAAAGATTCTATTGGCGT
>NW_017012199.1:0-205 GCF_001483705.2 Eufriesea mexicana | reverse complement strand
AAATTTGGATGAGTTAGGCTACGTTTGGTTTGTTTAAGTTTGTTTGGGTTAGGTTAGGATAGCATAGATATTCGTGGAATACACTGTTATTCTCTAAAATGCTGCGCTCTGCTGTACTCTACTGTATTCTGCTCGGCCCAATGGCGCCCAGCAATAGTGGTCGCGACTTGTCATGTTGCGTTCGGCTTCCTTTGGCTAGGTTACA
>NW_017012198.1:0-205 GCF_001483705.2 Eufriesea mexicana | reverse complement strand
GAGCTTTGCCATGGCTATGGTACGCCAATAGCATCTTTCCTCCTCATTTATGCAAGAAACCTTGCTCACCACTATATTAGCCGAAAATGTCACTAAAATAGAATTTTCCAGCCATATCCTGCAGCAATGCAATGGCCACAGTACGTCAATAGAACCTTTCATTCTTATTTATGCACGAAAGTTAGCTCACCACGATATTAGTAGA
>NW_017012197.1:0-205 GCF_001483705.2 Eufriesea mexicana | reverse complement strand
GTAGCAAGCTTCTTAATGATTTCGCTCCTTTGCACGCCTCGGCTGTCGCAACATATTCTGCATAGCTTGTGGAGAGGGCAATATTAGATTGTTCTTTGCTCTCCCATGAGGTGGACACATTGTCTAACAAGAAATTATAACACCTGCATGATTTTCGATCAGTTTCATCTCCCGCAAAATCTGCATCGACAAATCCACTAATCTG
>NW_017012196.1:0-205 GCF_001483705.2 Eufriesea mexicana | reverse complement strand
CTGCTTGCCAGAGAATAGTTCTATTCAAAATATATAACCTGTTATAGCTTGGTGAATTGATCGAATGACGCCTGCAATACAATGGCAAGTACAGCCATCTGCTTGCCAGAGAATAGGTGTATTCTAAATCTATAACCTGTTATAGCTTGGTAAATGGATCGCCTAACGCCTTCAATCCAATGGCAAGTACAGCCATCTACTTGCC
>NW_017012195.1:0-205 GCF_001483705.2 Eufriesea mexicana | reverse complement strand
ATGCGTTGCGGATAATTTTCTTTCTCCTTCTAAGCGTTGGGACGTTAGTGGAGACTTGTTTTTTGGTCATAGGAGCAAAGAAAATGATGTATTTATGCAGTATATCGTTAATGAACAAAGTGTGACACCAGCCAGAGAAAAGCTAGGAATAAAATAAAAGTACCAGTTCCTAAAAGAAAGAACAATTTATGTATATACAATAATT
>NW_017012194.1:0-205 GCF_001483705.2 Eufriesea mexicana | reverse complement strand
TGCAATGGCTGTAGCACGCCAATAGAATCTTACCTCCTTATTTATGCAAGAAAGTTAGATCACAACGGTGTTTGTCGAAAATGCGAATGAAATTGTTTTTTCGAGCCATATTCTATGGCATTGCAATAGCTAAAGCACGCCTATGGTATCTTTCCCCCTTATTAATCCAAGAAAGTTAGCTCAGCTCGGTATTAGTCGGAATTGT
>NW_017012193.1:0-205 GCF_001483705.2 Eufriesea mexicana | reverse complement strand
CGATAAAAATTTTATTCTGTATAGGTCTGTAGTTTGAAAATATTACAATCTTACTGGTAATAATAATATTCAATTTTTATGAAATACGATTCGTATATTAGTGGATTACTATAACGATGAGGAAGTACATAATAAATTGTAATAAGTTTAAAAATGTCAAAATTTTGCTAGTAATAAAAATATTCAATTTATTAAGAAATGTAAT
>NW_017012192.1:0-205 GCF_001483705.2 Eufriesea mexicana | reverse complement strand
CAAAGCCTATAGCACGCCAATAGTATCTTACCTCCTTATTTATGCAAGAAGCTTAACTCACCACGATATTAGCAGAAAATGACTATAAGATAAAATTTTCCAGCCTGATTCTATAGCATTGCAAAGCCTATAGCCCGCCAATGGAATCTTTCCTCCTGATTTATGGAAGAAAGTTAGCTCACCACCATATTAGTCGTAAATGTCA
>NW_017012191.1:0-205 GCF_001483705.2 Eufriesea mexicana | reverse complement strand
TGCTATAGATTCTGGATGGAAAATTCAATTTTATTGACATTTTCGACTAATTTCGTGGTGAGCAAACTTCCTTGCATTTGTACGGAGGAAAGATCCGTTCGGAGTGCTATAGCCTTTGCAATGCCGTACAATCTGGCTGGAGAACTCAATTTTATTAACATTTTTAACTAATACCGTGGAGAGCTAACTTTCTTCCATAAATAAG
>NW_017012190.1:0-205 GCF_001483705.2 Eufriesea mexicana | reverse complement strand
ATTGCAATGCTATAGAATCTGGCTGGAAAGTGCATTTCTATTATCATTTTCAACTAATATAGTCGTGAGCTAACTTCCTTGCATAAGTAAGGAGGAAGGAACCTTTTGGCTTACTGTAGCCATTGCAATGATATAGAATGTACTGGCATTTTCAATTTTATTTACATTTTCGACTAATATCGTAGCTAGCTATCTTTCTGGCGTA
>NW_017012189.1:0-205 GCF_001483705.2 Eufriesea mexicana | reverse complement strand
GATTCACACGACTTAATTGGATTTCAGAGGAATATATTCTTGTATCTTAAGTCCTTTAATTTCATCCTCCTTTCCATTCTGTCTTTTTATTTTAAGGATATTTTCAGTGGTAGGTTAAAAGAATCATACAATGAATAGATTGGTAATATGATTAAAAATTTGTAAATAATAGAGGAACATAGGAGACAGAAGTAATAAAGCAAGA
>NW_017012188.1:0-205 GCF_001483705.2 Eufriesea mexicana | reverse complement strand
TACATCCGTACATGCATACAGCCATACATCCATACATCCATACTTCCGTACATCCGTTCATCCGTACTTCAATCCATCCATACATCTACCAATCCAAACAACCATTCATCCGTACATACATACATCCATCCTTGCCTCAATCCATCCATACATACATACATCCATACATCCATACATCCATCCATACATACGTACATCCATCCAT
>NW_017012187.1:0-205 GCF_001483705.2 Eufriesea mexicana | reverse complement strand
ATATTAGAGCGCAGTGGAGCGCAGAAATCCACTGAATAGGAGTTTATAGCACAAAAGCCAAAGTCACCCATACTAAACCCAACCTAAACTAGCCAAACGTAAACTGCCACAACCTATCGTTCCGCGACCGCAATTGCTGGAATCCCCTGAAACAAGCAGAACATATTATAGCAGAGTAGATCGCAGAAACCCACCGAGTAGCAGT
>NW_017012186.1:0-205 GCF_001483705.2 Eufriesea mexicana | reverse complement strand
TGGCAGGAGTAGAGTAAAACGCTTCCCTTATTGGTAGTACTGATCCCTTCTTATTAGCCCGGTCATAGAACACCATGTGACAAAGAAATCGAAGGAAGCAACGAGACAAAGTGAGGCAGACGCAACAAACAGATGCAAGAGAGTAGACATCCCAAAAGCATATTAACACTAGGTTTACAAACGCTATCTGTATATCTATTTCTAA
>NW_017012185.1:0-205 GCF_001483705.2 Eufriesea mexicana | reverse complement strand
AATGCAGGAATGAACGGAATAACTGTGTACAGCACGAAAGTCAAAGATAACCTGACAAAACCTAGCCTAACCTAGTCTAACCATACGAAACATAGCTCAAACTAACACGCCAGTACCACTGTTGCTCGCATCCCGAGAGTCTATCAGCGTATGGTATAGCAATGTGGAGAGCAGATATCCACCGAATATAAGTGTATAGCAAAAG
>NW_017012184.1:0-205 GCF_001483705.2 Eufriesea mexicana | reverse complement strand
TTGCTGAAGATGAGGGGTATTCATTTTGCAATCAAGGATCTTGGCCACCTCTGGCTTACAAATGATATCTTCGCCTTTCTTCCACATACTTGGAAGAGCATATCTTCGCATGCCCTTTGTTTTATTACATTGACACTGCTGTGTCCCAAACTTTACTTTTCTTGCTTCATTTATCTTCGAATCCCCAACGAAGATAGTTGCAAGC
>NW_017012183.1:0-205 GCF_001483705.2 Eufriesea mexicana | reverse complement strand
TATTTTCCAGTCAGATTCTATAGCATTACAATGGCTATAGCATGCCAATAGAATCTTTCCTCATTACTCAAGCTACAAAATTTACTAACCACGGTATTAGTCGAAAATGTCGTTAAAATTGAATTTTCCAGTCAAATTCTAGAGCATTGCAATGGCTATTGCATGCCAATAGAATCTTTCCTACTTATTTATGGAACAAAATTAG
>NW_017012182.1:0-205 GCF_001483705.2 Eufriesea mexicana | reverse complement strand
AAGTCAAATCTATCCCAACCAAGACTAACCAAACCTATCCTGACCGAACGCAACATAACTCAAACTAACATGAAGCGGCCACTATTCCTGTCGTCCGCAGAGCAAAGCAGAGCATATTAGTGCTCATTGGAGCGGACAAATTCACCGAAAATCAGTATGTAGCACGAAAGTCAAAGGTACCCTACCCTAAGGTAACCAAACGCAA
>NW_017012181.1:0-205 GCF_001483705.2 Eufriesea mexicana | reverse complement strand
TTTTTGCATGAAAGCTATCTCACCACGATATTAATCGAAAATGTCAATAAAATTGTATTTTCGTGGAAGATTCTATAACATTTCAATGGTTACAGAACGCCAATTCGTATCTTTCCGCCTTATTTATACAAGAAAGTTAGCACACCGCTATATTAGCCGAAAATGTCAATAACATTGAATATTCCAGGCAGATTCTATAGCACTG
>NW_017012180.1:0-205 GCF_001483705.2 Eufriesea mexicana | reverse complement strand
TTCCGCAGTATTGCAATGGCTAGAGCACTACGAACGGATCTATCCTTCTTACCTATGCAAGGAAGTTAGCTCACCACGAAATTAGTCGAAAATGTCATTAAAATCGAAATTTCCGGCCAGATTCTACAGCATTGCAATGGCAACAGCACGCCAATAGGATCTACCCTGCTTATTTAGGCAAGAAAGATAGCTCACCACGATAATA
>NW_017012179.1:0-205 GCF_001483705.2 Eufriesea mexicana | reverse complement strand
TACGTTTGGTTAGGTTAGGGTCGGACTGGTTAGGTTAGGATATCTTCGACTTATGTGCTTTACACTGGACTGATGGGGACCGCTGCGCTATGCGGTTCTCCAGTGTATTCTACTTGCCACTGGGATACCAGCAACTGTGGTACCGCCACGTGAGTTTGGGAGAGCCTGCGCTTTGTTGTGTTAGGTTAGTTTTGGTTTGGGAGAG
>NW_017012178.1:0-205 GCF_001483705.2 Eufriesea mexicana | reverse complement strand
TCACAGCAGACCGCCGAAATCCTCGGAATAGCAGTGTATATCACAAATGTCAAAGCTATCCTAGCCGAACCTATCCAAATATATCATAAGAGAACGCAAAATAACTCAATCTAACTTGCCTAGGCCGTTACTGCTGACCTATCCAGAGCAATGCAGAACATATTGGAACACAGCCGAGCGCAGAATTCCACCGAAAAGCGGTGCA
>NW_017012177.1:0-205 GCF_001483705.2 Eufriesea mexicana | reverse complement strand
AAAGATTCTACTGGCGTGTTATAGCCATTTCAATACTATAGAATCTGGCTGGAAAGTTCAATACTAGTGACATCTTCGACTATAATAGTGGTGAGCCACCTTTCTTGCCTAAATAAGCGGTGTAGATTCTATTGACGTGCTGTAGACATTGCAATGCAGTGGAACATGGCTGGAAAGTTCTATTTTATAGACATTTTCGACTAAT